>NC_045426.1:94903312-95165812 GCF_902635505.1 Sarcophilus harrisii
TCCTCAAAAAATTAAAACATCTCTAATGATGCAAATACATTCTGTTATTATGGTTATCATATTGGAATATCCCATTACTGGTCTCAGATATAGTTTATAGGTTCATTTTTTTCATGAAATTTCAGTGGAATTCATTAACTTACAGTATTTAGCAAGTAATATACACTTGAGACACTTGTATATGTGATCTTCTTAGCTCTGGAACCATAGGATATGAGGACTTAACAATCATAATCTACTCTTCTCCCCATTTTATAGGTGAAACAGTTGAATTATGGAAAGAAGTGACAGACTTTACGTTACACATTTATTTAGTAGCTGAAAGAGGAATAAAACCCAAACTAGATTACTGATCAGTGACCATTTCACTGCATTATGTTGCCTCAACATATATAGCATATGCTAGAGCTATCAGAGCATCAGTGATAATAGTTTCCATTATTATGGATAATAGGAATTACTTGACACAAGTCAATGCATATTTGGTAAATGGTCAAAAAACAGGAACAGGCGATTTTAAGATGAAGATATGAAAACTACCTATAGCCATATTAAAAAATTCTCTAAATCACTATTTATTAGAGAAATGCAAATTTAAACAATTGTGAGGTGCCCCCTTGGACCTATCAGCTTGGCTAATATGAAAGAAAAGGAAAATGATGAAGTTGGAAAAGATGCTGGAAAACTGGAAGAGTAATGCAGTTGTGAACTGAACTGATCCAACACATTTGGAGAACAATTTGCAACTATGATTAAATGAGCATAAAACTTGGCATATCCTTTAATCCAGAAATACTACTAGTAGGCCTTTATTTAAATGGGCCTTTGAAGCCTCATTTCCAAAATATGTAGAGAATTGACTCTAAAAGAAATCAACCATTCTCGAATTGATAAATGGTCAAAGGATATGAACAGACAATTTTTAGATGATGAAATTGAAACTATTTCCACTCATATGAAAGAGTGTTCCAAATCACTATTGATCAGAAAAATGCAAATTAAGGCAATTGAGATACCACTACAAACCTGTCAGATTGGGTAAGATGACAGGAAAAAATAATGATGAACGTTGGAGGGGATGAGGGGAAAACTGGGATATTGATGCATTGTTGGTGGAGTTGTGAACGAATCCAACTGTTCTGGAGAGCAATCTGGAATTATGCCCAAAAAGTTATCAAACTGTGCATACCCTTTGATCCAGCAGTGTTACTACTGGGCTTATACCCCAAAGAAACACTAAAGAAGGAAAAGGGACCTGTATGTGCCAAAATGTTTGTGGCAAGTCTCTTTGTAGTGCCTAGAAACTGGAAAATGAATGGATGTCCATCAATTGGAGAATGGCTGAGTAAATTTGTGGTATATGAATGTTATGGAATATTATTGCTCTGTAAGAAATGACCAGCAGGATGAATACAGAGAGGCTTGGAGAGACTTACATGAACTGATGCTGAGTGAAATGAGCAGAACCAGGAGATCATCATATACTTCAACAACGATACTGTATGAGGATGTATTCTGATGGAAGTGGATATTTCTTCGATAAAGAGAAGATCTAACTCAGTTTCAGTTGATCAATGATGGACAGAAGCAGCTACACCCAAAGAAAGAACACTGGGAAATGAGTGTAAATTATTTGCATTTTTGTTTTTCTTCCCAGGTTATTTTTACCTTCTGAATCCAATTCTCCCTGTGCAACAAGAGAACTGTTTGGTTCTGCACACATATATTGTATCTAGGATATACTATAACTTATTTAACATGTATAAGACTGCCTGCCATCCAGGAGAGTGGGTGGAGGGAGAGAAGGGAAAAGTCAGAACAGAAGTGAGTGCAAGGGATATTGTTGTAAAAAATTACCCAGGCATATGTACTGTCAGTAAAAAGTTATAATTATTTTTTTAAAAAGGGCCTTTGAAAGCCCCCTTAATAAAAAGGAAAAGTGCCCACTTGTATGAAAACAATTATAGTAGCTCTTTTGGTGGTGACAAAGTATTAGAAATTGAGGGGATGCCTATTAATGAAAGAATGGCTGAACAAGTTGTGATATATCAATGTAATGGAATACACTTGTTTTGTAAGAAATTTTGAGGAGGCATTATTTCAGAAAAAACTTGAAAAGATATATATGGATTGATGCTGAGTAAAGCGAGCAGAACAAGAAGAACACTGTACACAGTGATGATTATCTATAATAAACTTTTTATTTTCTGATTGAAAATGTTATTCACATCCAGAGAAAGAACTATGGAGTTTGAATGCCAATCGAAGCACACAATTTTCACTCTTTTTCCTTATTTTATGATTTCTCCCTTTTGTCCTAAATACATTATTGTGTAAATCTTTTTAAACAGATACATATATTACTTATATAAGATTGCTAGTTGTCTTGGAGAAGGGAGAGCGAAGGGAAGAAGGGAGAAAAAATGTGTACCCAAAATATTACAAAAATTGATGTTGAAATCTATTGTACATGTATTTGGAGAAACAAATACATTGTTATTTAGTTCAAAAACAAAAAAGAAAAAAGAAAATAATCTCAAAGGTGTAGGCCCTAGAGCATATTATTAATGTGTTTCAGAAAAGCAATAAGATTTGATTTTTTTTGTGAAGATCAAGGGAAGTTAAAAGGCAAAAGGAAAGGGAAAGACATTTTACTCAGGGAGGAGTGATCAGATTATGGAATGTTCAGGAATAATGATATGGAATGATTCTGAATTATGGCAAGATCAAAGGTATAACTTTTTTTGTACATGACTGAGGTAGAAAATAGCATTGTAGACCATGAAAATTGAGTATATGGAGTAACAGGAAAAGTCTCTTAATGACCCCTTAAAGACCAAGGGGCAAGCATAGCATATGAATAGCTATGTCCCACTTTTTGCCTTCCCCACACAATTGTAATCTTTCCTTTGATCAGTCTTTTCCCAAGACTATACCTTCCTAGTGATTATTCAGTCAAAGATTGATAATATAGTGACCTCATTTGAAACTTTAAAAGAAATTATGAGAAGAAACATAAGGAAAGAAGATGCATTATTACTTTTGTTTATGATGCACTGGTGTATTTAAGCAACACCAGCACCACAAGAAACAAACAACAACAAAAACAAACAAACAAAAAAACACAGGTAACAAAAAAGTAAATGAAACCGTATATTAAAAATCTTTATAGTATAAACTAATTTCACAAAATCATAAATATTTCTAATAATCCCAGTAAAAAAGCCTGTAAGAAGATTTAAGAAGGAATCATAGCATTTCAAATTTAGATGAGTGGTCAGCGCAAGATTCTTTTGCTACATCTCCCCTAAATTGTTATTTAGGCTTTGTTTGAATACTTCCAATGATGGAGAACTCACCACCTTAAGACAGTCTATTTCAATTTTGAATAACCTAAATTTAGAAAGATCTTCTTTATATTAAATCTGTTTTCCATGTTCCTTCTATTCATGGTTTCAGTGTGCTAGTCTGTAACTCTATCAAGTAAAGATGATTTCTCTTCCCAGTAACAGCCTTTCAAAAGTTTGAAAAGTTTTCACAATTCCCTTAAGCCCTCTCCTCCCTTGGTTTTCAGGCTTCTGGCTGCACTTTTATAAATTCATTTAATTGAAATCACTTATTTTCCTCCTAAACTTTAAGGGAAAAAAGACCAAAAGAATCCACAAGGGTAATGGAATAGTCTATGCTTTCTAATAGTCCTCACCCAAATTTGCCAGGAGCCATTTTCAAAAAGAAAATTTTCAAATACAAAAACTAGTTTCATTTATAGAATAACTTAATACACAAATACACACATCTCTGAAAAAAGTATTCTCTGAAGGTCCATTGTTGGATACTTCCCATGGCTTCTTGAGAAACACCAATATGTTTGTTTACAAATGTTGTTTTCCTTCTATAGAACAGGTTACTTTCCCCTCTCTATGGATATAATACCTTCCAAAATCTAATGCTAGTGAGGAAGGCAGAATGTTCCTGCTGCACTTCCCTAGTTCCTGAATTAGGTGTTATGTTTCTTGTGTTTCTCTCTTCCCTTCTTTAGGAGAATAAGTGAATTCCCTTGTTTCCCAGTTCATCAGGTAGTAATGGAAAGGAAAAAATGTACTTTTTTATCCATTATCCAAAGCACCCTGATATTTCCCTGTTTGAACATCACATTTAGTGTAGAGAGATCAATAAGAGACTTAACTTGGCTGTGCTATCATTATCATCAACTGAGTTTATGAAATTACTTCCTTTGTCTTCTGGGAATACTACAAACCAAAATTAATCTGAAACCAATTATTTTCTGTTGCATAAAGGTTTCTTACTTATTACTAGATTACGAACATTACTGGGACTAACTCCTACTACTATATTGAAATAAATATATTCAGTCTCGCCCTATATCCTGCTCTTGAATCTATGCCATCTGTAGTTCAGAAAAATTACCCAAAGGGAGCCAAAGTGGAGTTTTTATGAAAGACATCTATTGTCTTTGAATTCACTTTAGAAATACATCCTCTTTGCTATCTATTGTATAAAGGATATTTGTCTTCATAAAATAATATATTGGCAGGATAAAGGAAGCCTTTTAATTTGAAATATTGACAATGGCCTAGTTTGAGTGGAAATTTCACCCGTCTTCTGCATATTAAAATGTCCTATTCATAAATAAAGTCACCACAAGAACTAAGTTTCATTGATATTGGATGATGCTTTTACTGGTACACAAAATTTCATGACAGGCTTGGCCAAATGACTGGCTAGAAATTAAGCACCCTGAAATCACAGCTTAATGAAAAGAGAGGTGGATTAGGAAGAAACATTGGTTCAAATCCCAATTCACCTACATGACAAGGCAGCTAGTCTTTTGGTGCCTCAGTTTTCAGAAAAGAAAAGTTTACAGAAAAATAAAATGAAAGAGTAAAGCTAGATACTTCTCTTGGCCCTTTTAGCTTTAAACTTATCTTATAATTTCATATATGATATTCCTCTGACCTTTCATTTCAGCTTTTAAAACCTTAGCTTGACATTTATAGCCCTCTACAAACTTATTCTGAATTAAACTTCTAGTATCCGAATATTCTCTCCATATATAACTATCCTATAATACAAAGAGACTACTTACTAAGCTCTGACTTGTGTCTTCTTAGCTATCTCCCTTTGTTGAGCTCTTTTACATACCTTACCTACTAAAATCTTGTAGAATATATGGGATGCTCAGGGAGGTTTCGAATCTCTGATGCTTACACTAGCTGTTCATCCATCTTTGATGTCCACTTGATTTCCAGTTCTCACCTATGGCTTGAAGAAGCTTAAGTATGTTCAATGGCCATACCCTTGTAAAATCATTTGGCAAATGGGCTCCAATAAATTTGGAAGAGAGAATGAAACTGAAAACTTTGCACAAATCTGCTTCATTTAAATCCAATTTACACTCAAATCAAAAAGCATCACCCATACCATTTTGTTTTTCTATTTCATTCTTTTACTACTAGACTATCTTACTGTTTTAACTACCTCAAAGTCCTGTGGCAATAGGCTAATGATGAAATAGTAGTGTGGATTTACTGGGAGCTTCACACAAGTGGCCCAGAGCATAGAATCATCTTTTCATTGAACTGAAAAAGAAATAGGATTTTACAATTTCATGCATATTTCAGCAGCCTTCTTAAATATCACACATAATCATGGGATGGCATGAGGAAGGGGCTCAGCATGATGCTTTAAATTTTTTCAGCTTTGAGGAGGTTGAGCCAAGATGGCAGAGAAAAGCTCAGTTTTCTGAGTTCTCCCCAGAAACAATGCTAAATCAAATCTCTAAGTGGATTCTGGAGTGACAGAGCCCATATAAAAACAGAGTGAAACAATTTTGCAGCTTAAGTTAACTTGGAAGAATATCAAAAAAGATTTATCTCACTTGGGTAAAAGAGAAACCTGGCCCAATTCAGGCTTTATATGGACTATTTAGATAGAGGCTCTTAAGTCACAACATAAATCAGCATCCTAGATCCCTCATTCCTAGTCATTCCTAATGATATGATAAAAATGCTCTAAATCACTATTGATTAGAGAAATGCAAATGAAGACAACTTTGAGGTATCATTTTATACCTCTTAGATTGGCTAAGATGATAGAAAATGATAATGATAAATATTGGAGGGGATGTCGGAAAACTGGAACACTAATACGTTGTTAGTAGAATTGTGAATTGATCCAAACATTCTGGAGAGTAATTTGGAACTATGTCTAAAGGACTATCCAATGGTGTCTCTACTAGGTCTGTATTCCAAAGAGATCATAAAAAAGGGAAAAGGACCCACATATGCAAAAATGTTTGTAGTAGTCCTTTTTGTAGTGGCAAGAAACTGGAAATTCCTCATTAGTGTGGGAATAGCTGAATGATTTATGGTACCTGAATGTAATGGAATATTATTGTTCTATAAGAAATGATCAGCAGAATAACTTGAAAGAGGCCTGGAGAGACTTATGTGAACTGATGCTAAGTGAAGTGAGTAGAACCAGGAGAACATTATATACATCAACAACAATGTTATGTGATGATCAATTGTGATGCACTTGGCTCTTTTCAACAGTGAGGTGAGTCAAGAAATTCCAATAGATGCAGGATGGAGAGAACTATCTGCATTAAGAGAGAGAACTATGGAGACTGAATATGGATCAAATCATAGTATTTACACCTTTTTATTATTGTTGTTTGTTTGCTTGAGTTTTTCCCCTCTTTTTTTCTTTCACCTTTTGATCTGATTTTTCTTGCGCAACATGATAAATAGAGAAACATGTCTAGAAGAATTGCACATTTGACCTATATTGAATTGCTTGCTGTCTATGAAAGATGGGTAGAGGGAGGGGGAAAAGTTTGCAACACAAGGTTTTGGAAAGGTCAATATTGAAAGCTTATATGGAAAAGTAAAAAGCTATTAAGAAAAAAAATATTATTCCTTTGATTATCTCATCAGCTGCTACAGTTTCATTACTATCTTTTGCTGATGATTTTAAAATCTATTTTTCCTACTTCAATGTCTATATTCATCTTCAACCTCACATTTCCAACTACTTTTCAGACATCACAAACTGGATGACCCAATGACATTTTAAACAATACAGCAGTACCTTGGTATCTGTCAATAAACGGTTCCAGAAGGCACAATGAGAGGAAAAAAAGATAAGTACCAAATGAATTTTTCCAATAAGGAATATATCTGCAGTCCACATCCTAACCATCCCCCCTACCCATTTTCTCAAAAGGGCAAGTGGGGCTTTAATCTGTGAAGAAACAAGACACCCCAGTTCAACCCAGCTGGGCTCCTCTCTTCTTGACCCAATTCTCTTTCTGAGAGGAATTGATCTTCATACTTCTTCCCAACTCACAGTTCCAAAAATTAACTGGAGGTTGAGGAGGGGGAAACAAGAGTATGGAGGGAGCCTGGATGTGGAGGCAAAAGCTATGGTTTATTCCCTTCATCTCCCAGGTCTCTGGCAGTCTACCCAGGAATCAAAGCTGCTCAGGGGATATTCCATTGCTGTGGCCACTGCTCCTGCCTGACCTCCCAAGGCTGCTGTTCTTCCCACCACTACTACTCCTACTCCTGCTGCATCTCCCCTTGCTAAGCTTGCTGGACCCTCTGTGGCCCTTTCAGTACTGCTGGGCGACTAAATCTGCAGCCACAAGGTCCTGAGAATCTGTCTGCTAATGCACACAGTATCACCCTCCGGGTTCCAGTCAGACAGTTCTGTACACTTCTGCCATCTCTGGGGAGGGAGCTGCCCATGGCAGAATACAGTAGTGGGGGGCTTACACTGTGTCTGGCAGATGTACAAACTAAGTCTCAACTCTGATGACAACAAGCGTCAAGTGCTAAAGCACTTTTTTCTCACTGATATGTCAAATACCTAATTTGATGAGTTTTGAAGCAGAAAGAGTCCAGCTATCACTGTAGACCCAATTTTCTCTTATTTCCATTCTTCCAGCCCCTCAGGTTTGCAACTTAGGAGTCCTTCTGGATTTCTCACTATCTCTCACACCACATCCAAGCTAATTTGAAGCCATTCTATGTCATTTTTGTACATCTCTCAAATTTACCCCTTTCTCTCCTCTTAACTCTGTTCCTACTACAGTACAGACTCTCATTATCTCCCATCTTGATTACTAGACTGTTGGTAGGGATGCCTGACTCAATTTTCTCCCAACTACAATCTATTCTTCATTCAGCCACTAAAGTAATTTTTCAAAATGCCAGGTCAGCCATAACCTCCCCTCCCTCCTACACACACACGCACACACACACACACACACAGGCACTTGAGAAAGTTCAATGACTTTCTGTTGCCTCTCTGAACACATAGAAAATGTTCTCTTTGGCATCCAAAACCCGTCATTATCTAGTTTTCTCCTACTTTTAGAATATTCTTACATCATACTCCCCTTACTGCACTCTTCAATCCCTTGACACTGATCTCTTGGCTCCACAAACAAGATATTTCAGCGCTTAGCCCTGGGCATTTTCACTGGTTTTATTCATAATTAAAACCTTCTAGCTTTTTTGCTCTGATGACTGACCTTTCTGGTTTCTAAAGCCTACTAAAATCTTATCTTCTTAAGGCAGACTTCTTTAACGTCTCAATTTTAATGTTTTCCTTCTTTTAATGATTTCCTATTTATTTTCTATTTATCCCATATTCTCTGTGTGTCTCTCTGTCTCTCTCTGTCTTTTTCTTTCTCTCTCTGTCTCTGTTCCTCTTTTTCTCTCCCTTGTCTTCTTCAAAATTTCAGCTTGCAGATGAAAGAATCCACAGTTCCTAATGCAAAGCTGGAGGGAAGCACATTCAAATTCTCAAGTATCACTATGTCATTGAATGGGTGTATTATATTCCAGTAATAAGATCAGTAAAAGAGATTTGGTAATAATAGATATTAAGGTATCCTCATGTGAGGGAACTTTGAAATTGGGGGGGAAAAGCATTACTGAGAGTATGTAGGTGAAAGTCAAAGGCAGAATACATAGAAGTTATTTTGTTATTGCAATATACATGTAATTTGATTTTCAAGAACAGAAAAAAATTGCTTTTTGAGGTAGAAATTATGAAAATTTTTTGGGAAAATGAACACTCTATCATAGAATTTGTGACAAAAGGAGTGGAAACTTGGATATGATCTGACATATACCCTATATTTAGGGACAGGAAATTTCAATTGACTAAGAAAAAAGAAATGAACAGAAGGTAAAAACAAGGAATGTAACCTCACATCCTGGAAAAAAAAATCTTCAGGATCACTATGCTATCATATTAAGAGAATGTTGTAAAAATAGTTTACTTAAATTTCAACAAAAGTTTGCATGAATTGCCTCATACTATTCTTGTAGAAAAAATAGGGGAACATAGATTAGACAATAAAATGCAAGAGGATTATAGATTGTATGGACAGATCTAAGAGGTAGGTGTTAATAATTCTTTACCATTGTGGAAAGACATCTTTCATAGGCCTCCAGGGATCTATATGTCATTCTTTGTTCTTTAATGTTTTAGCAATAAGTTGGATAAAGATAGAATATATAAAGATTATACACTCATTACATTTATGATGACATAAAATTGGAAAGGACTGATAACACAATACATGACAATGATAGGAGTTAGGATCAGAAAGGATCTCCATAAAAGAGAATTGGGCTCAATTTAAGTTGAAATTTAAGAGGTAATCATGTAAAATATTGAACATAGTTACAGAAAATCAACATATATGAGGTTGGTAAACAGAGATATACAATAGTTATTCTGAAAAGGATTTGGAGTTTTTAGTGGAGTATGAGATCAATATGATTCAGCAGTGTGAACAGGCAGCCAAACAGACTAATAAAACTCTCACCTGCTTTAGGAGGGCTGTAATTTTTAGGAATAGGGAGGTGATCCTGGAAAACCTGATATGTCTTGCTGAACCCTTACCTGAACCTAAACCTTCAGTTTAGGTAACATGGTTTAAGTGGACTTTGGGGAGGCAATTAAGATATTAAAAAGCTTAAATTTATGAATATGATGATAAATTGAAGAAAATGAATATATTTAGTCTATAAAAATGTGGTGGGGGATCGATAGCTATATTCAGGTATTTGAAGCACTGTTATAAGTAGAAGAGATTATACTCCCAATATTTAACTCCAAAGGAGAGAACTGTTATTCATAGGTGGACATTGTTAAATGGTCAATGAAGGTTTGATACCATTTGAAAAAAAATATTCTAACAGAGAGTCTAGTTAAATAGCTAGCCTAGAGATCTGAGTTATCTCTCTTTGGAGGTCTTCAAAGAGAATTCAGATTTGTTATAGTGTGGATTCATCCATACGTGGGTCAGACTGGGTCATCATTATTGTTTCTTCTATAATCAAATTCTGTGACTTTGTGATTCTATCTTACCTCATCAATTAAAATTAAAATTCCAGGTAGGAAAAAATTTAGAGCCAAATAAAATAATTTTATGCTTTTGGAGATGTAGAAATCAGATGAAACATATCAACAGGTGGAAAAATTAGGGAAGAGGTATACATTGGGGATCCAACTACATTCAAGTTGAATCACATCACTTCAGTTGCAATTATTCTAATCCAAGAATTCCATGTAGGGGCTTCAATATTTTTTTAATTGATTAATGATGATAAATGAACATAACTATTATGCTAAGTAAGATGGAAGTGTTCAGGGCAATTGCACCTACCCAAACTGACTACTCAGGAGTAGCTCCAAATGATGTACAGAAATAATTTATTAGAATCTTGAGAAGCGAGAAGCGTTGGACCATCCTGGCCAGTGGGCCTGAAAGGACAGCAAAGATACCCACAGGAAGAGAGTCATTCCCTTGAAGATGCTTACAACTTTTAAAGATTTCAGACAAAGAATCCCCCAAATCCCACCCTCTATAGGTTGTGATAGGTTACATAAACCTTTATCCCCCTATTTGGTCAGTGAAATGCAGTGAAAAGGGTGATATACAGCTTCAGCCACTTAATTCCTTCTTTGGACAATGGAATGCAGTCCAGTTCTTATGACTGGGGTCTATAGGCCTGATGTACTTTAGTTAATAGTCTCTGATCAATATGTGCTTAATCTGTAAATTTTTCACCTTTCCACACAGAAGGAAGGAAAGAAGCATGTATTAAATGCCTACTCTTTTCCAAGAACTGTGCCCAATACTTTTCAAACATTATGCCATTTTGATATTTAGAACAATTTTGAAAGGAGTTATTTCTCATTTCACAGATAAGTGACTTTTCTAGATCCTGAGGAAGTGTCTGAGGGTGGTTTAGAACTCAGATATTTCTGAATTACAAGAACAGTACCTTAGTCATTGTATCACTTAGTTGTCTAAGCATACTAAACTCTTCAGGGGATATTTTCTTTGCCCATACTCATGGGAAGATTCTGAGCATTTCCCCATTATATGTACATTTAATGCAGGTTTTAGCATATAATTCACCCTATATTTATGGAGTCCGGAAAATTTGTTTTGGAAAGTATTTTAGGTAATAAGTTTTTGTTTGTTTACCTCTCATTCTCCCACAACACCTATTCCTCTTATCTGGAATATTGCCATAACCTGCCAGATATTATCTATCTCTAGTCCTTCCTTCTTCTAAATGCCTTTTATTTACTTTTTTGTTTATCTAGTACATAATATATATTACATATGCATGTGCACATATGTGTTTTGTTTTCTGTATACTTATATCTGTCTTTTTCTTCTTCAATAGAATATAATTTCATCAAGGATAAGTATTACTTTTTTGTGTCATTATATCTTCCAGCCTAATACTTAACACATAGTTAGTATTTAATAAGGAATTATTGATTAATTGTTTGATTTAATATATTTTGTCAATAAAGGATCATGTACACATGAATGCATAATGATCATTATTCATTTTTGATAAATTATTTTTCTATTTATAAAATAAGTATAATAAGAAATTATGCTTGACAAGCTATATTGTAGAATTTAAGTCAACTTATTAAATTGAAATCACTGGATACATTTTTTCTTCTAAATATATTTTGACAGAACTTTGAGTTATAGCTTTTTAAAATATAATCCATTTTCCTATATCTAATCTTCCCTCAGCATAATAATCTTCCTTGGAAAAAGTCAGCAAAAAACAAATACCTCTAAGTCCTGATACAGTGACATTGTCTGACTAAGTGAAGCATTTCATACCTATTGCCTAACATATAGAGAAGAAAGAAGTTTGTTTCTCCATTTGTCCCTGGAACCAAGATTGTCTTTTATTTCCTCTAAATTAAACTTTCATTTCCCACCCAAATGCATTTATTGATACAATTTGAAATAAGATCCCTGCTCTTCTGAAGGGTGAAGATGGAATAAGTACAGAGCATATATATATTGGCATGTATAGGAATACCTAGGAAAGTTTCATTTATAGAAAAATCTTGACTTACTAATATTAATCTAATTTCTTCACATATTTAAAAAATCTTCATCACTGAACAATCTGTGGTTTAATTTTATAAAAGAGTGAAGACATAAAGGAGAGAAAGGGAGAAAATGAGAATAATGATTTTAAAAAGTGACTTCCCAGATAGATACTTTTTATATCTTAGGTTCTGCCAATTTAACCTGAAATGCTACATCTTCTACATCTCATCACTGGATAATGAAAAGCTTTATTCATTATGATTGTACTCTAAGAGCTATGAATACTCAATCTCTAACTAATAATAATACTCAATTACCATGCTCATTTTCCTATACTGATGGATAAAGGAAGATGTTGTTGAAAAATTAGTAAGGAATCAAAAGTTTTGTTTTTCTTTTTGTTTGCTTTTATGCAGTAATAACATCCTATCCCTTTAGTATTCTGATTAGAGTTTGGCAATAGTTTCCTCTTAATCAGAAGGTTTATATTCACAAACATTTTTTTAGGAATATCCAAACATTGTAGTTTTGTAGGTTAAGTAAAGCAGTTTCTGAGCTAGGCAATGATGGAAATTGTTCTTTATGTGGTTATTTAGTTCTCAATTTAAACCATATCTAAGCATTATGAACAGTCTCCAATCCCAGTGCTCTAGTTACTTTTACTGGATACATACTTGCAGTAGAATTGTTAGCCTTCAGCATAAGGGAAAAAAAAAATATGTTCATCCAATGATGATTCAATAGTCAATTGTTATTTAAAACATAGCGGTCTCTTTGTGCTCTTTAGCATGCTGAATACACTGAAAAAGTCAGTTTAAAGAGTGGTTTTATTTTGTTTAAATTATATTCCTGCAAGAGTTTCCTAGGCTAAAACTGACATTATATTTGTAATAGGAATGGATGGTACAAATACAAAAGGTTCACTTCAGCTTCACACTGAATTTTCCTCCATTTGTGAAGGAATTTACCATAAATATTGGTGACACTGACAACTCTGTGTGCCCATAAAATTGTCTTGTAAATGAATATGCTTTTATTTTAATGCATTCCTTAAATTGGTTGACTGGGTACTTACAGTAATGACATTAAGTTGTGGCTACTTGGGAAAAATACTTTAGGTGTTGCTTTCACTATGTAGTACTTAATGGATTACATTGTTACTGGGGAATATGGATTTGGCCACTTTCTTGAGGGCGGCTATATTAAGTTTTATGATGTTGGTTATGATTCAGCACAAGGTAAAGAGATGTGGTCAGCCTGTGCATCTGTAGCTATATCTGAAGAGGTAGGATGATAGAGTGAATGAATGAATGATGAATGCATAGTTATTAAGCACTTAATAATATGTGCCAATCACAATGTTCCACACTGCAGATACCAATAGGAGACACACACACACACACAGCACAAGACAGAGACATAGAGAGATATTCACAGAGAGAAAAATACAGAGACGGAAAAACAAAGTTTGATAGCCAAAAGCACTAATCAAACCAAAACATGAATGTGTACCTGCACTACTTTGTTTCTTTTCCCCAAGGAAACCTGGGGTTACTGTGTATACATAAGAAACCTTTTGATTCAAACTATGTGAACTATTCCTATTGAATTATTCAAATTCTTTCAATTTACTTTCATTTATTTCAATTCAGTAACTATTTATTTTTAAAAAAGGACAGAAAAGACAAGGTTTTTTTAAGAAAGAAGGAGGGTGCATGACTAAGAAATAGATGGTCTGCAGGATAGAAAGAAAACCTTTTTTCTCAGCAATATCTCTCACAAATCTTGGTCAAGAAGGCTAAGAACATATTTCTTTTAATATTATTTTAATATTTCTTTCTTTTAATATTAATAAATTCTGGTTGAAATGAAATGAATTGGATTGAATTGAAAAATTAATTTGATAGGAATAGTGTAAAGTCAGAGAAACTGAGGCAAGACAGAGATTGGTTTTTAATATTTTAATGTGGAGAGTTTAGATTAGCTAACTGAATGGAACTCATGTTCAAATTCATTCGGCCACGGGAATCTGAGGCAGAGAACATATATTATCGTTTGTAAGCAGGATACAGAAGATAAGACAATTAGTCTAACATTTTACTGCTGCTGTCTTTACTTCAGAGTGAGAGAAGGGAGAGAGAAGTTAACCTAGTATTTACAGCCTTGGATCATGGCTCAGTTCCTGTGTAGAGCATTCTTGGATAAATAGGGACTTCTAATAAGGGCATAGGCAGGGAGTGAAATAACATAATTCTTCTCCAGGGTAGTTTTGGACAAGGATAGAGGCAGAAAGGCGGGCACCTGGATATTGTTTTTCTTTTCTATCCTTCTGTCACAATAGAATGTGAAGGGAAGTTGGAGCATCAAGGTTTTTCCTGACTTGATTCTCCCAGTCTTAATGGCAAGGAAGGGGGTGGTAGTGGCCATAATAATTTTATTCAGGGCATAACAATTCCACACTCTCTCTAGTGGGTGGGTATTCAAATATTTGAATCATCTTGGAGGGTCTCAGAACCAAGATTTTGACTGACCCTACCTGGGAATGGATAAATCAAACAAGATTAGAAAAGATGAAAGGACTCATGACAAGGCAAGGAGGAGAAACAATGTGGAACAAGACAAGAGTCCCCTGACTTTGCTCCAGTTGGCTGGACTCAAGATTCTCACAGACAAAGTCAGACTCTCCCTGATAACCCCAGAGTTGTTAACAGCATTCTTTGTTTAGAGTGGCACAGAGCCCCAAGAATAGTATGTCAGGTCCTCTGCAGTTCTGGAGCACCATCTCAGCCAGGGAGTCCAGTCTGAGATGGACAATTCAATGTGAGTTAGGTCTGCAGTCATTTGTGCACTTAACTCAGCATCTCCTTGTAGAAGGAGCAGTTTTGCTGGCCACTCCTACTGCATGGCTGTCAGAGACTCCAAGGGGGAAAGGTGAGATCTGAAATGACTCTTTCCATTCCTGCCTGTCCTATCCTGGAAGGACAGACAGACTAAGGAACACCACTACTAGGATACAGAAAGTATCCGGATTACCGAGCAGTGTGTGGAAGTGTGCACACTAGTCAGACTGTCATCTCAGGCAAACCATGAACCTTCAGGGACCTGATACCAAACTGCAATGCTTTGCAGAATGCTGAAATATTAATTAAAGAACTGGGATTATAGGACTGGAGGAGTAGATCAGAAACTTGGGGAGACAGTTACAGATTTCCAAGGGTGATTTTTGGTTGTTTCCAAGAACAGGTAGATTGTAAAGTGATACTAGAAACTGAGGCTTCCAGGGCAATTCCAACAAAAAAGGGGGTTTAAAGTTAAAGCAGAGCTAGAAATCACAGCACAACTGGGGTTTAAAATGAATGTACAAATAATAAATCAAGCAAGGAGTAAATACAAAAAGTATTGCTGGGAGGGCTTCCAATTTGAACTGGTGGGCTGTGGGGCAGTAGTGCCTGGGGAAGAGTGAACAGGAGCTAGTGGCACTAGGGGTAGTATAGACTGAATGAAGTTAGGCAGGACCGAGGTTTGGGGAAGGATTACTATGTTGGCTAGAAAGATACCTGTAACCTGCTGCCTGTAGTTTAACTTTAGTCAAATCCCTTTCGACCCCTCCCTATGCTGCTGTCCCTTCAATCTAATCCCTAGGTGAGTTATCTGATGAAGATGTTTATTTCCCCCCCCCCCCCACCCCATCCTTTCAAGTGCTTCTGGGAAAATCCACCAGCTTTCCTGATCCCTTATCTCTTATCCTCCCCTTTTGTTTTAGCCAATCATCCAAGGGGAAGTAAATAGGTCTCCAAATGCCATCTCACATATAAGTCTTGAAAGTGAATTTAAGTTCCTGTACATAACACACTAATACATTAGGGGTTTTCTATCCTGGAATTTATCTAAAAACCCCTGAAATAATTGCATGTTCTGAAGGGAATGTCGTTCAATTAGATAATGCAGATATATACTATAAGCATCCTTGACAGCAACTGTTATCCAAATTTTAAGCCAATATTTTTCATCCTAAATCCTAAATACATTGTAATAGGGGACCCATTCAGAATGTGAACAATCAATGGGGCTCAAAGTCCATTTGGGGCAGGGGCAATGGTCTTCTTGCTGAGAATCGGCGTAGACTTGAATCATCCCACAGGATCTCATTTTGGGGGGGCATGCTGGAACTTATCAAAGCATCCGATGGGTTGATGTAGGTCCCAGAAGCAGGTCAATACAGTTGTAACTTGACCAAAATTTAGAACAAAAAACCAAATCTGACATGTAAAGATTAGAATTGGCCGAGATACAAAGACTGCTCCATAAGGACTGCTACAAGATGTGGCAAGGCCAAAATAGATTGATCAGCAGCTTCCCATGTAAGAAAATATGTTTGTCTTCTCACAGGACAGACAACTATTAAAGATGTGTCAGCTGTAGTCCCAATAAACAAAAGAACAGCTAGATCTCATGGACAACTGTGTCAATTGTCCTTTCATTATTTTAGAAACCTTTAAGGACCTGATTACCTTCAGATGTAAATATCTAGTAACTGATGGATGACTAGGCTAAATCCTCATTTGTCTAATTACTTAGGATATAATGACTACATATAATTAGATTGGAAATAACAAGCTATTATATAATGGATTTTATTAATGGTTTCTATTATTTGTTCTGTTTATAATATAATATAATCAGTCAAAACTGATTCTTCAGTGCATACATTTCACAGAATAAAATAGCCTTAATACAGGTTTACTTCAGGTAATTTTCCCAGTAACTTTCAGATGGTGGAGCATTGGCTTGATGATCTATCAGATATCTATCAGCTGAATTTAAAACTCCCAAATATCAGCTACAGTCCCAAGAGATTTTTACCTCCAATAACAAATCCCAGTAATCAGAGCTTCAGATGAATCTAGTTCTCAAGGATCACATATTACAAAAAGAGATTCATCCCAGAAACTTCACAGTTTATCTTTCATATCTAAGTAGATTTTTTAAAGTTCAACATTACACAATCATTTTGCTTTAGAATGTCTGATACATAGAAAAATTCTAAATTGCATATTGTCTATAGCAGAAACATATTCAAAGGGACAAAGGCAAAAATTATTATTCTCAGAGTCTCTTTAAATAATAGGTGCAACTTTAAGATGATTCAATTCATTAATTAAAACTCATGCAAAATACAGAGTATTTGAATCTCACATAAAGGAACTTTATCAGAATTAACATTAATAACTTTGTTATTCTAAAAAAAATATCAATTCACCTTTCTCCAATTGAGGATTTCCTATAAAGTTTTGGAAATATAATTAACAGGTACAACAAAATCTATATAAAACAAAAAGATCACACAAACAATTATGTATACCTTATCAAATCAGATTAAAATCCTGGTCCAGGTACTTCAAGAAAGCTATAGAACACATTTGCTATTAGAGTCATTAAACAAGGAGAGCATTATGCACCTAGATAAACATTATATAATTTGCTGAAGACAGATGGAGACCTTGGTAGGAAAAAAAATCACTTTCAGAGAACTTGTAAAATCCATGAAAAAATGACCTTGCCTTAAAGCAGCCATAGACTTGAAAAAAATAAAAATAAAAAAATAAACATTTAGTAATTAACACCATTTAAAAGTATGCTGTTTCTTTAAACAATAAAATGCTCTCTACAGCAGAGAGCCAGCTGAGTTTGTCTTCACTTCAAAAAATCAGCCATAAAAGGAGGGAGGAGAGTGAGTTAAAATTTCACTTTTCAAAGCAAAAGTTCTCTTCCCTTTACTCCTTCCCCCACTCTATTTCTCTTTTAATTAACTTTTAGAGTGCCAAGTCCTTCTCAGGACAGTGCATTTTCTTTCTCCAAACAAATGGCAGGTTCCTTCCACTAAGGCTATTGACCTTTTTTTTTTTTAACCCACTTCTCTCCCCTTTTTCAAAATGCTCTCTCTCTCTCTTTTTTTTCTCTCTCTCTCCATATTACCTATACCTATTACTACCCCCTATAACACATCCCACCTCTCTTTCCTCACAATTCTTTCCCAATATTGTCCTTCCCCTTCTCCAACATGCTGTTCTTCTCTTCCTTTCCAATAAGTTCCATCTCTCTCCATTCTCTCTGAATACAGCGTCCTATATCCCCCTCTCTCCGGCAACCTATCAAAGCAATAATATTTAACATATTTTAGGTTTTAATTCAATATTATGATAACCCCTAGTTAAATTATCAATGTCAAAATATTCAACAAATGATAACCAAATAAACATAACATGACCTATTACAAAAAGGATAGGAATCTCATGTAATTTGCAGTCATTTCAAATTTTAACATACACTCCAATTAAAATTATTTATACAAATCAATACTTTTCCAGGTGATATTCTTACTAGCTATTTCATTCAAACTGTCAATTTTTTCTGCAAAGCAATATTTACTGGCGCATGTGTTTAAAACCATCTCTTTTCTCCTTTCCTTTGTTTTCTTTTTCTTCAAAACTTTTAAGATTTACAATATAGTTAACAGTTAATTATCTTCATAAAGCATATACACATGTCCAGCAGAGCTAACAAACTTTAAAAGCCTAGCTCATAGGGAATACAAACATATGACCTCTTCAGGTAAATTATCAGAACTTTGTTTTAACAAGCTATTTTTAACCCAAATCAAATTAAATACTGCTACAAATTTTCAGTAGTAAGGTTTCAATATTCAAACCAGTTCCTAAGACCTTATACCCAGAATAAACAGATTAAGCATGCACAAAGCAATAAGTAATTATCTTCCACAATTTCAGTATCACAATGCCACTTTGAATAAAAACTAAGTCCCCCAAATTCAATAGACCAATAAGCCATATCCTTTCCCCCAAATAAGTAAGTTTCCCTAAATTCTAATTAAACATTGCAGACAAACTGAATTACGATTTTGTTATTATTTTTCTTAATACATACAAAACTGTTCCTCAAAAATTTGACTAGATAAGAGAATATTCCTTTGCCAGAGTTTTTTGTCTTTAAAGCAATTTACATCAGCTTTTTGTTCTACCTCTTACCTCCTCCCATTCAGGGCTGCAATCTGATTCAGATAAGATTTTATTCCCCCCCCTTTTTTTTCTTCTAACAAGTTTTTGAAAAGACTGCTTTTTTGCCAGATTTTAAAAGCAGCCAAGCTTTCTCCATTATTCCCCAAATTAGTGCAAACCAGTTACAATTAAGTCTAATAAAGAAGTTAACATTCATAAAGCATTTTGTTTTATGCTAAGCACCTTTGCAATCTTGAAATGACCAATTTAATTCCTCAATCATTATTCTTAAAACTTTTTTAAAATTTTTTTCCATTGGTCTTAAAACTTAAGAGAACTCCTTAAATCAACACAACAGATAGACAAGTCATAAACACAGACTGCACAGAGACAACAATTAAATACAAAGTAGGGACAAATTCCTGATATCTCAGGAGTATCGTGAGGGGAGTTTTCAGCTCAACTATCTCTCCCTCCCAGAAACCCAAACTGAGCCTTTTCAAAGATTAACTCGGCTTCCAAACTCTACTCTGTTAAGTTCCCTGCCTCCACAGAGAGTACCCAGATGTATTTTTCTGCATATAACATACAAAAAATATCCAGAACAAATTGTGTCTAATGGTAGCCATATTTGTGACAACAGGCACCCAGATTTGTGCCCAAAGGCACCCAGACCAAGCTGTGCTTAAAAAAAACACCAGATTTGTGCCTGAAGGCACCGAGACCAAGTAGTGCCACATGGTGTCCCATTGGCACTTCTCAGAGTTGTATGACTTGTCAATCCAATTATTTCTGGGGACCCAGATGAGCTAGCAATCATACCAGACAGAAAACTTACCATGCAGGGGTTTCCTAACTAGATTCTCCACCTAAGTCAAATAGAGGTGTAAGAGGTGAGTCCTTGCTAAGCTGGATCTGATCCTTCCCATGGGACTGGAAGAAACAAAAATCCGGATCCCGTGAAAGAGTCCAGAACCAGCCAACCCAAGGCTCCCTGCTGAGGCTGCTGTTCTCCAAACTCTAATCTTGCTCTCAGATCTCATATCTCATGATGGCATCCAAATGTAATTCTGGAGAAACTGAGGCAAGACAGAGATTAGGTTTTAATGTTTTAATATGGAGAGTTTAGTTTTTGAACATGAGTTCCATTTGGTCAGCTAGTCTAAACTCTCCACATTAAAACATTAAAAACCAAGCTCTGTCTTGCCTCAGTTTCTCTAGAATTATAACAGTACGCATACTTCAAACTTGAATTTGCTTGTCTACATACCAAGAATCTTTAGAACAAAGTAGTATTCATACACATACTAGTACACTGACAATGCAGTTTAGCTTGGGCCTTTAGCCACATGAAGTTTTTCTTTTTGTTTATGATCTTCATTTTTTTTCTCTTCAGTCATCAGACCTTGCCTATCCTTACTACATCGTCCATGTAGTAACAAATGGGAATAGTGTTCTAAGAGAAATAGGTTTTAAATTGGAAGGAATCTTAGAGATCATTTAATACCCTTTCTAAAACAAAAACAAAATCAAACAAAAACCACAAAAAAAACCAAAGGAGAATTAATTAGCTCAAAGTTGAACACATGGTAGGAAACATGCCAAATTTTGAATCCTAGCTCTCCAACTCCAAATATAGCAGTTTTCCTATTATTATACCAAACCATAATTCTATTATATAGAAAATGTTTTTGTTTTGTTTTGTTTTGTTTCTTTTTCACTTTCTACCATTCTGGGTATTAGTTGTCATGTGAGTTCTTAATCTGTATTTATTTTCTAAGTCAGCAATTCTATTTCTTGTTATTCTAAGTCTCTGTTACAATTGATATGAGCTTCATGTCCAGGGGTGCTTATTTCTTTGGCATAATTCAGCCCCTTATAATCTTGAGTCAGGGCTTTTGTTAGCTCTGAGTTTCTTATTCATTGCTGCAATTGTGATCCAAATCATGTCTAATTTCTCACTGCAAGTACAACCAAGTTTGGCAAATTACACCCATGGAGCAATGTACAATAGTTTGAAATTGAAAACAAGCTGGTGTGACCCTTCTTTGTGCCTTCCAGACAAATGCCAGCTTAGCTGAAAACTTACTGATGGATGAACTTTCAAAACCAACTCTAACAATGAACACAATGAAATTTTGGTGCTTATGCAGATGTATTCTACTCTGGAAGTCAGTCTGGAACTTTTTGCTAAGTCATCTTTTTCTTACACATGCACTTAGGAAACAAAGACCATTTGGATGAGAAAGAGAAACACTTTTCTTCTCATGACTGAAAATAATCCATTGAGATCCATTTCATGGCTGGAGCTAGCCACCCAATACACAATTAAGTGAAAAGATTTAAACAAAATATGCTGTGGACACCAGAATATTAGAAGTGTTCTATTAATCCCTGTTGTTAACTAGATTTGTGAGATTGTCCAAGTCCTTTCCTTCTTGGTTCTCAATTTCCCTACCTGAAAATGCAGGAAATTGAAATCATTGGTCTCAAAGTTATCCAGATCTAATGAATATTTGAATGGAAACATGTTATTGTGAGCAGAATACTCAATTTGGGTTTAGGAAGCTCTCAATTCAAATCTTCCTTTTGACATTTATGAGCTGTATGTGGACACAGACAAATCATTTAATGTATCTGAACCTGAGTATTCTTATTTAACCTAATTCTTAGTTTGCTTTAAGGCTAAAGTAAGGCATTGTGAATAAAGTGCTATGTAAATGCCAGTTATCATTACTAATGAACTTTTTTTTTTTTTTTTTTGGTAAGGCAATTGGGGTTAAGTGACTTGGATCACACAGTCAGGAAGTGTTAAATGTCTTAGGTTGGATTTTAGCTCAAGTCCTCCTAACTCCAGAGACAGTACTCTATGCACTATACCATTTAGCTGCCCCATTACTGATGAACTGCAATCAATAATTGAATCAGTGTTGGGACATGGAGGCTTGTAAAACTCTATACCAGAAAGGAAACACTCATTACCCACAGAAGTATTGTCACTTGAAAATGTCCTCATGTCCAAGAGGCACTCAGCAGACAGATTACAAGGGCATCCTTGAAGGTTTTTCACAGGCCTATATTTAAATTGAACAATCACTACTTGTTTGTTGAATTCTAGCTTTGTATTAAATACTACAAATGGTCCTACCCTCCAAAAATTACATTTGATATTTATATAATATTTTCTTGTTTCAAATATTTGTCTCTTTTGGTGTTTACACTAATATAAACCTTGTCTTTATGATTTTTTAGATGAGAAACTAAAAGTTGGAGAACTGAAGCAGTTTTCCCATGCTGCACAGCAAGGAAACAATAGAGCCAGATTCTAGAGCATTGTGAGTCAAAGCTCCAAGTTTGAATTCTTTCCATATCATTTAGTAGATTTGCTTCAGTTTCCTCATTCATAATATAAGGCTATTGGGGCTAGGTGATCTTTAAATTCACTGCCATCTCTAAATTAATTGACAGTTCTATTGTATGTGATATGATCTGATTCACTCTCCCAGAGCCAAGGTGTTCTATCTACTTATATGAGCTATAAAGGATAAACCTGAGGTGTTGTTGAATATAATTTTTCTACCACCATCAAGTCCCTTGACTCTATTTCCTCATTGTTAAGAGTCAGTGATTAGCATCCTGTTTCTATTTAACTACTCAAGATCAATTAACTTTTACAAAATAAGTAATTACTTTAATGATATAACTAGAACAAATATAATCATGTTTCCCCAAAACCACAAGGACAAACTCTACCCTAAGCCACCTCAGCTATGCAGGGAATAACTCAAAATTTAGCTCACTCTTCTCCTGAACCTGGGCATGATTATGGCTAAGACCTCACCCCTGCTTTCTCTGACCTCACAACTCAGAAGGTCCCAATATCAATTTATGTTTTTGTCAAGGTACAAACTCCAAATCCAAGATTTAACCTAGCCTATGTATCACAACTCCAAGATTCCTGTGATTGGTTTTTGAAATACCATAGATCAGAGACTTTACTATATTACAGAGAATGGGAAAGAATAAATGCAGAGGTTGAGTATTGCTTCCCATTTCTTGGACCACATAGACTCAGAAGTGAAACATTCCCTCTCCCTCTTCCCTGACAGTATGGTCTCTAACCAGACCCCATAAGTAAAGTGGTCATACCAAAAAAAAAAAAAAAATAGAACAGCTTAAAGACTGAGTCAAGAGTCATGGCAAAAGCTCACAAAGGCATTTAGAATGTTTTCATTTCAATAAAGAAACATGCATTTTACCGTGTGATCAGCAAGCTAGAACAAGGTACAGAATATCTACATGTGTTCCATAGTCTCTCAAAGGTACTTCACCAAAATTTCCCCAGAAACAGGTTTCCTAACTTCCTCCAAGATATTGTATATTGCACCAGACCCTAGTACATGATATAATCTGTATTTAAATCCAATTCTCTCTCCCTATTTTCCAATTCTCTTCTATTCTCCTATTATCTTAATGCCCTGAAGAAACTTCCACTCTGGAGCTCTGTAGTGCTGATTGGTGACTGTTTTTTTTTCCTAAAATGATATGTTAGTAAAAGTCCATTCATGTTTCACTTCACAATCCAAATCATTGTTACCAAACACTTTGCAACTAGTATACAATCTTCCTATTGTTGTCTACTTTCTGTTTTGGAACTAAAAATCATGATCAAAATAACTCTGTAATTATTCCTGGATGGGATGTATTGATGTACTTTCCATTGCCTTCTAAAATCCTTTTGTACAGAGTTTAAAGTTAAAATAATTTAAATATATTTTTTAAAAATTTGATATTTTTTGTTTTTACATAGCCTGAATTTCTCTTCCTTACTACCAGAAAGTTGCATCAAAAACCAAAATTAAAAAAAAAAGTGAACCATCAGTTAAGGATAGACTGAATAAGTTATTGTGTATGAAAGTTTTGAAATATTATTCTTCTATAAGAAACGATCAACAGAATGATTTCAGAAAGGCCTGGAAAGACTTACATGAACTGATGCTAAGTGAAGTAAATACAACTAAGAGAATATTGTAAATAGCAACAAGATTATGCGATGATAAACTCTGATGAACATGACTCTCCAACAGTGAAGTGCTTCAGGCCAATTCAGTAGACTTGTAATGGAGGGAACTATCTGTATCCAGAAAGAAGAAAGTGAGGATTGAATGTGGATCACAAGAGAGTATTTTCACCTTTTCTGTTGATGTTTGTTTGCTTTTTTTTTTCTCATTTTTTTCTTTTTTGATCTGATTTTTTTCTTGTGCAGCATGATAAATGTGGAAATATATCTAGAAAAATTGCACATGCTTAACATATATTGTATTATTTTCTGTCTAGAGAAGAGAGTGAGGAGAAGGAAGGGAGAAAAATCTGCAATGCAAAATTTTGCAAGGGTGATTGTTGAAAACTATCTCTGCACATATTTTGAAAATAAAAAGCTATCTAAAAAACAACAAAAGGATGTGCAATTCTTCACATCTATGAATCTCCCATTTTTGCAAAGTAGGAAAGGGAGGGGTTTTTTGTTTGTTTGTTTGTTTGTTTCCTTTCAGGTGAAATTTGTCCTTTGTAAATTTGCAACATTAATCTTTGAATGTTTAGTGGTTGTTTCTTTCATTTACATTGTTGTAGTCATTATTTGTTTTTCTTGGCTCTTATTACTTTACTTTGTTTTAGTTTATATGTCTTTTTGTCTTTGTGTTCATTATGCCTCTTTTTTTTCTTATAGCATTGTAATATTCCAACACATTTGTATATTACCCATTTTCATCTTCAATGACCATCCATTTTGTAACGTGTGACAGCATAACAAAATATAATTAATTATTTATATAATATAATAAATAAAATAAATATTTATGGTTCATGGGTTAAATATTATTTAAATCATAAAAAATTCACCAATAGTCTAAGCTTCTCCTGATTCTTTCCACAAAGACTTAATCAATCGTATCTTAAGGCATGTAGCAACTAAAATGTGGACTCCACACTAAGAATTTGTCAACATTCCTTGTGTAGTTCATTTTAGGCCCCATTATTGATTTCTAGAGATGAAACCAGAAAGGATATCTCCATAAAATTATATTAAAGTGATTTCAAGCACTTTGTCTTTTGTGGCTTCATTGTCAATTCCAAATAAGTGCTCTATTTATCTATCTACCTATTTATCTATCTGTCTATCTATCTACTTAGTTATCAGTATATTTTCCACTTCCACATCTTAAATTTGTCATGAAGGATTGACTCATCCACTTGTTTATGAAGGCCTTTCTTTATTCATGTTGTCTGAGCTCAAATAGTCTACAAGTTATTATCAAATAAATAGTGAGATAAACCACATACAATACTGCTTTGCAGCCTCTGTCACTTAGACACATAATGTGTATTCACTTGGTTCAGAGGAACATGGGTCAGAAGAAAGAAGAAGGCAACAATATTATTTATCAGGATTATAGTAATGAAACAGCAACAATGTCTTACGTTATCTGTGACTTTAAGGTATATAACAAATTATACATACATTGTCTAACATGATTCTTATAGTAACTGTAATTTAGGAAGTTGCAAATATAATTCCTCCCAAATGAAAATTGTGTAAGCTGAAGTCTAGAGAAATATATAAATTTGCCCAATATGACATTTGCCAAGGTTAAAGCTAGGACTACCTATTCCTTCTCATCTCAAAAACTTCCTTATTTTTAGTGGTTTGTCTACATTTAGGATTGCACATTTGCTCTTTATGTTATAGTTTTGCCATTAACATGTTTAGTTTATCTTGCTGAATCTTTCTGAAAATATTACTGCTGTTTTTCAATCATGTTTGACACTTTGTGACCCCACTTGGGTTTTCTTGGCAAATATACTGGATTAGTTTGTTATTTCCTTCTCTGGCTCATTTTACAGATGGGGAAATTAAGGCAAACAAGGTTAAGTGACTTGGCAGAGTCACACAGTTAGTGTACAATTGAAGTCAGATGAGTCTTCCTGACTCTAGACTTTGCGTGTTATTTCACTGTGTCACTTATGGAAAATAACTTGCCATCAAATATCTCTATTTATCTTTGTCTCTACCACTATCTCTATCTCTTTATTATGGAGCAGTTTCTTTGGAGATTTATCTATCTATCTATCTATCTATCTATAGATATCAACATCTATGTCTATGTCTAGGATCATACTCTACATTGATAGCATCATATATTTATAAGTGAAAAAGATTTAAAATGTCCTGTCTTCTAAATTGCTTTTCTTATAATGAGGAAACTAAAGCTCAGATTAGGGGTCTTGATCAAAGTAGTCACAGACTCAACAAGTGACAAAGCTAGGATTTAGACCTAGGAACTTTGATTGAAACCCAGAAATCTATTCACTGCTCAATAATACATATCATGCTACTTCACAGTAAGGTTTTGCAAAACTTTTTTTTTGGAGAGGCAATTGGAATTAAGTGACTTGCCTAGGATCACACAGCCAATAAATATAAGTATTAAGTCATATACTCCTGACTTCAGGACTAATGCTCTATTCACTGCATCCTGTAGCTGCCCCTGTAAGACATTTTGAACAAATCATTTCATTTTTGGTTCACAGAAACTGTGAAATAAGTGATGATAGTTAGTACTAATCTCATTTTGCAGATAATTGAATTGAAATGTTTTAAGGCACTTGTCCAAGGTCATATAGATAGTACATATCACAAGTCAGGTTTTCCTGACTCCAAATTAAAGATTCTAAATACTACCTATTACAATACTTCAAGTTCATGGCCTCTATTTTCCTTAGGTTGTTTTTTTTTTTTTTTGTTAGTACAATTTATTTCCTTTCATTTTTATACTAACATATGATTTATCTTCAGTGCAATTTGCTCTTCTTTCCAGTGTTCATTACTTTGAATCTTTCTCTAACTTTTCCTTCTGTCCCCTCATCCCAATTTTTCTATCCATATAATATTCCTAAGTGCTGCTTTCCTACTAAGTGGATGCAAACAATTTAAAACATTATACTTTGAAAGCTAGAATCCTTCTCAATATAATCAGGGTGAGGCAAAGATGTCCATTTTTACAGCCATTATTCAATATTGAACTAGAAATGCTAAGTACATCAATAAGAAAAAGAAAGGAAATAGAAGGATTTAGAATAGACAATGGGTAAACAAAACCATCACTCTTTGTAGATGACATGATGGTATATTTAAAGAATCCAAAAAACAAAAAGACAAAAACAAGATCAAACTACTTGAAACAATTAGCAACTTTAGCAAAGTTGCAGGATGTAAAATAAACCTTCATAATTCATCAGCAGTTCCATATATCACACAAAGCCCACCACCAATAGACAGAAAGAGATTTTCCAATTAAAATAACTATGTATTTAGGAGAATACCTGTCAAGACAAAAGGAACTATTAAAAAAATTAACTTTTCATAAAATAAAGTCAGAGCTAAACATTTGGAGAAATATCATTTCCTCATGAGCAGGCAGAGTCAATATAATAAAAATGATAATTTTGCCTAGATTAATAAGTGTTTTAGAAACATAGCAATCAAACTAAAACATTTTCATAGAGATTGCAAAAATATCTGATTTCATCCAAACAAACAAGAGTTTAAGAATATGAAGGAAGAGTTCTTGGAAGCCACTGAATCAGTAGTAGTAGTGGCTGCTTCCAGAGTTTTCAGTTCACTTCTAGTAAAGTGGTCAAAAGAAGATTATAGAGGTGTTTTTGCTATCCCTGCCAATATTTGGATCTGCCATAGTCCTAGGTGACATTCCCAAGGCAAGGAGAAGTACTAGCCCTTCAAAACTTTCCACCATGGTGGAGTAAGGATCCTCTTCACAGAAAAGAGTTCTTAAAGTCATTCACAGAAGAATGCATGCACACAAAGAGTTAAAAGCCAAATAATTGGCTGGGAAAATGAGCAAACAACAGTAAAAAGAAAATCCAAAATTCTGGTCATAGAAAGTTACTATGGTGACAAGGAAAATTAAAACATATATTGTGAAGAAGATAACAAAGTCAATAATCCTACATTTAAAGCCTCCAAAAAGAATATGAATTGGTTTTAGATGATGGAGGAGGTCAAAAAAGATTTTTTAAACAAATCATATAAGGAAGATAGAGGAAAAATGGGAAGAGAAATGAGAGTGATGCAAGAAAGTAATGAAAAACAAGTCAACAGCTTGGCAAATGAAATCCAAAAATATTGAGAAAAGGAAAGAGATTAGGCCAAATGGTAAAGGATGTACAAAAATCCAATCAGGAGAAGAATGCCTTCAAAAGCAAAATTGACTAAATGAAAAAAAGAAACAAAAAAATCACTGAAGGAAAAAAAGCAACTTCTTAAAAAATAGAACTGGTCAAATAGAAAAAGGAAATATAAAATTCACTGAAGAAAAAGTGTTTCTTTCAAAATTAGAATTGAGCAAATGAAATGTAATAACTTTATGAGAAATAAAGAAACAATAAAACAAAGACAAAAGAATGGGGGGAAAGGACAGTGTGAAATATTTCATTGGCATAACTGATTTATAAAATAGATTTGGGAGAGGTCACTAAAATTATTCGACTACTTGAAAACCATGATAAAAAATAAAGAGCTTAGAAATCATCTTTCAAGAAATTCTTAAGGAAAACTGTCCTGACAATCTAGAACAAGTGAGTAAAATGAAAATTGAAAGAATCCATAATTCGCCTCCTGAAAGAGATCACAAGATGAAAAGTTTTTGTAATATTATAGGCAAATTCAAGAGCTCCTCAAGTCAAGGTAAATAAATTGCAAGCAGCCAGAAAAAAAATCAAGTATCATGGAGCCACAGTCAGGATAATACAAGATTCAGCAAATCCTATATTAAAGGATCAGAGAGTTGGGATATTCTGGAGGGCAAATGATCTATGCTTATAACTAAGAATTACACAGACACACAGACACACAGACACACAGACACACACACACACACACACACACACACACACAATGTATATGATAGAAGACACAGGTGTTAGTTGAATATAAAGGGATAATAACTAAAAATGCATTCAGGGGGTAAGATGGTAATGTCCTGGAAGAAAAAAAAAAAGGGAGAAGTAGAATGGGTTTACATGAGTTATCTCATGTAAAAAGACAAGAAAAACCTGTTACAATGGAATGGAAGATGGAAGGGGGGAGTTAAGGAGGAGTGAGTGAATGCAATTCTCATCAGAACTGGCACAAAAAGGAAATAATATACACTCTCAATTGTATATAGAAATCTAACATACCCTACAAGAAAATAGGAGGGGAAAGGGATAAGAGATGGGATAAAGTTAATAGAAGGGAGGGCAGATTTGAAGAGGGGATAGTCAGAAGCAAAACATTATTAAGGAAGGACAGGGTGAAAAAAGACAGATTAGAAGTTAGCATTGGTAACTGTGGAAAAAAAAAAGTTTTGAATCAAGTTTCTCTGATACAGATTTCATTTCTCAAATATAGAGAAAATTTAGTTAAATTTATAACTAAAAGAACATTTTCCAATTGTTAAATGATCAAAAGATATACAATTTTTCATATAATCAATGCTATCTATAGCCATATACAAATATTCTAATTCACTATTGATTGCACATTAAAACAATTCTGAAGTACTATCTTATACTTTTTGGATTAGGTAATAGGACAAAAAAGGAAGATGACAAATATTAGAAGGAAGGTGAGGAAAATGAGACATCATTGCATTTTTGGAATTGTAAACTGAATCTACCAATTTGTAGAACAATTTAGATCTATGCTCAAAGGGCTATGAAACCTTATATACTCATTGACCTAGTGATTTGATTACTAAATTTGTATCCCAAAAGAGATTAAATAGCATTTAAAAAGGAATAGGAGCTATATGTGACAAAATATTTAAGGCAGTTCTTTTCTGGGGGCAAAATATTGTAAACTGAGAGGATGCCCATCAATTGGGGAATGTCTGATATGTGATTATGATGAAATGTTATTGTGCTATAAGAGATTATGAGCAGGATGCTCTCAGAAAAAATCTGGAAAGACTTCCAGAAATTGTTGCAAAATGAAATATATTGTGTACAAAGTAATAGCAATATTTTAAGAAAATCAGCTGATTTTCAAAAATCCTTTGATTTAGCTATTATCAACAATATAATGATGCAAGATAACTCTAAAGAACTTATGATGAAAAATACCATCAAACCCCAGAAAAAGAATTGATGGGATTTGAATACAGATTTAAATATGCTTTTGTTTGTTTGTTTAGCCTTAGTCTTAGCCTTAACCCATAAGAAATTGCTTGCTTTCTCAATGGGATAGAGATGGGGGAGTGCAGAAGGTAAAGAATCTGGAACTCAAAGTTCTAAAAATGAGCAAATAAAGCAAAAAGAGCTCTGATCATAAATAGCTCCTATGGAAACAGGGAAGAACAAAATCCAAACCTTGAGGACACTAAAGAGAAAATGTATCCAAATGAAGCTTCAAAGGGTGATATAAGTAGTCTCTAATTCACAAGGTTCTCTTTGAAAAATTCAAAAAATTTCTTAAAAGAAAGAAGAAAAATTGAGAAATAAATTGAGAGCTTTGAAGGAGAATTTGGAAAAGGAAATGCAGAAAACGAAATAAGAAAATAATTTAAAAATACATATGCTGAAATGAAAAAAAATACTGAAGAAAACTTCTTAAAAATACATTTGACAAAATAGAAAAAGAAAACATTACTCCTTGAAAAACAGAATTGGTGAAATGGGACAAAATCAATGAATAAAACAACTGTTTTAAAAAATGCAATTGGCCAAGTGCAAAAAACAGTTTATAAAGTTAACTAAAGAAAATAGTTAACTAAAAATTAGAATTGGATAAATGGAAGAGAATGACTCAATGAGACATCAAGAATCAGTCAAACAAAACAAAAAAATGAAAAAAATTGGAAGAAATTGTAAAATACCTCATTGAAAAAAAAATCAAATACTGCTGATTTGGTAAATAGATCCAGGAGAGAAGATCTCAGAATCACTGGACTATTTGAAAACCACAGTGAAAAAAAAGATCCTGGACAACATCTTTCAAGAAATTCTCAAGGAAAACTGCCTTGATTTCATAGAACCAGAGGGCAAAATAGCCATTGAAAGAATCCACTGTTCAGCCCCTAAAACAGACCCCCAAATTAAAACTTCAAGGAACATTGTAGCTAAAATCCAGAATTATTAGATCAAGGAGAAAATACTGCAAGCAGTCAGAAAGAAATGATTCCTATATCAAGGAGCCACAATCAGGATTACCCAGGACCTAGCAGCTTCATTTTAAAGGATTGAAGGATCTGGAGGCAAAGGAACTTGAACTACATCCAAAAATCATCTACCACAAAACTATGCCGAATATTTCATGAAAAATATAAACATTCAATTAAATAGGGGGTTTTCAAATGTTTTTGATAAAAAGAGCAGAGTTGAATAGAAAATTTTATCTTCAAATACAGAATTCAAGAGAAGCATAAGAAGGTAAAGAGGCAAGAAAATAAACAGTGTTTTTAAAGGTTAAAATGTTTACAATCCTACATGGGAAGATGCTATGTATAACTCTTGAAAGCTGTAACTTTATTAGCAACTTTAATGTGATGATGATGATATATGTGTGTGTGTGTATGTGTGTGTGTGTGTATATTTGTGTGTGTGTGTATAAACTAGGGGTACAAAAGAGATTGTATTGGAAGAATTGTGGCGTTAAATGAGGTAAATTATATTACTTCAAGAGGTCAAAAAAGATCTATTACACTTAAGGGACAGAAGGGAGGGGGATGAGCTTTGTTTGAATTTTAATCTCATAGAATTTGTCTGAAAGAAAGAATATCAGACATATTTAGTTTGCTATAGAAACTTGTCTCACCCTATAGGAAGTAGGAGGATAGAGGTGAAAGGAGAGGAGAAGGCTAAAAGAAGGACGTATAGAAATACAAGGGGAAAGGGTTAACAAAGTCCTACTTCCTATAGGGTGAGAAGTAGTCTGATGGAGTCTAAGATCAGAAGCAAAATATTGTGTGGGAGGGAAAGGGGGGAAAAGAAAAAGAAAACTTCAATTGGGGAAAATAGGATGTTGGAAAATACAGAGTTAGTATTTTTAAATGTGAATAGGAATGGGATGAACTCTCTCATTAAGTGGAAGTGGGTAGCAGAGTGGACTGAAAGACAAGATCCTAGTATATGGTCTTTACCAGAAATGCATTTGAAATAAAGAAATAGTTATGTAGTAAAGGTAAATTTTGGGAGCAGAATCTATTATGCTTCTGCTACGGGGGAAAAAAAAAGCAGGGGTAGAAATCCTGATCTCAATTCAAGCAAAAGCAAAAATAGAACCAATTAAAAAAGGTAAGGAAGGAAATTGTTTTGCTAAAGGGTGCCACAGTTAATGAATTAATATCAACACTAAGCATATATGCACTAAGTGCATATTCCTAAAGGAGAAGTTAAAGGGGTTGGGTTGCATGAAGAAAGAGGAAGAAAGAAAGTGGGGGATCCTTACCTTCCTCTAGCAGAAAAAGATAAATTGAATCACAAAATAAACATGAAAGAAGTTAAGGAGGTAAATAGAATTTTAGAAAAGTTAGATTTGATAGACCTTTGGATAAAATTGAAAGGGGACAGAGTAGAATATACTTCCTTTCTCAGCAGTACATGATACTTATATAAAAAATTGACCATATATTAGGGCATAAAATTTTCACAATCAAATTCAGAAAGGCAGAAATACTAAATGCATCCTTTTCAAACTGTGGTACAATAAAAATTACTTGTAATAAAGAGGTAGGGGAAAATAGACCAAAAATTAATTGAAAACTAATCTAATCCTAAAGAATGAGTGAGTGAAATAACAAACTATAGAAGCAATTGATAAATTCATCCAAGAATATAATAATAATGAGACAATATACCAAAATTTATGGAATGCAGCCAAAACAGATCTTAGGGGAAATTTTATATCTCTATATGGTTACATGAATAAAATGGAAAAAAGAAAAGATCAATGAGTTAAATATGCAACTAAAAAAGTGAGAAACAACAAATTAAAAGCCCTAATTAAATACCAAATTTGAAATTCTGAAAGTAAAAGGGAAGATTAATAAAATTGAAGAGAAAATCAAAGAACTAATAAACAAAACTTTGAAGTGATTTTATGGGGAAAAAACTAACAAAATAGGTAAATCTTTAGTTCATTTAATTAGAAAAAGAAAAGGAGAAAACTAAATTACCATCATCATAAATGAGAAGGGTGACCTTATCACCTATAAAGAGGAAATTAAAGCAATGATTAGGAGCTATTTTGTTCAACTTTATTAGAATAAATTTGATAATCTAAGTGAAATGAATGAATGCTTATAAAAATATTGATTGCCCAAATTAAAAGAGGAGAAAATAAATTATTTAAATAGTTCGATTTTGGAAAAAAGAAATTGAACAAGTTATTAATTAACTCCTTAAGAAAAAATCTAGAGGCCAGATGGATTTATAAGTGAATTTTATCAAAATTTAATGAACAACTAATATCAGTTCTATACAAACTATTTGGAAAAATAGGGAAAGAAGAAGCCCAATAAATTCCTTTTAAGACATGGATATGGGATTGATACCTAAACCAGGAAGGACCAAAACAGAGGAAGACAAGTATAGATACATTTTCCTAATTAATATTGATGCAAAAATTTTAATTCAAATGTTGGCAAAGAGATGACAGTAGGATTATACACTATGACCAAATAGGATTTATATTAGGAATGCAGAGTTGATTAATATTAGAAAAAACTATTGGAATAATTGACTATATCAATAGCCAAACTAACAGAAATTATACAATTATATCAATAGATGCAGGAAAATGATTTGACAACATCCAGTACATATTCTTTTAAAAAATACTAGAGAACATAAGAATAAATGGAGTTTTCCTTAAAATGATCAGTAACATTTTGCTAAAACCATCAGCAAGCATCATAGGTAGATAGGCATTTACTAGAACCATTCCCAATAAGATCAGGGGTGAAACAAGATTGCCCATTATCACCATTACTATTCAATATTGTATTAGAAATATTAGGATATTTCCTAATAACAGGAAAAAAGAAATTGTAAAAATTAAAGTATATAATGAGGAAACAATTTGGAGCTATGCTCAAAGAACTATCAAATTCTGCATACACTTTGACACAACAGTGCTTCTATTGGGTCTGTATCCTAAAGAGATCAAAAAAAGGGGGGGAGGAGGATACATGTGCAAAAATGTTTGTAGCAGCCCTTTTTGTAGTGATGAGGTACTGGAAACTGAGTGGATGCCCATTAGTTGGGAAATGATTGAACAAGTTATGATATATGAATTAATGAAATATTATTATTCTGTAAGAAATGTTTAGCAGGCTGATTTTAGAAAATGATGAGCTTTATTGAACTGATACTAAGTGAAGAGAGCAGAATTAAGAGAACATTGTACACCGCAAGAACAAGATTATGTGACAATAAATTCTGATGGACTTGGCTCTTTTCAACAATAAGGTGATTCAGGACAATTACAACAGACTTCTGATGGAGAGAACATCAGCATCCAAAGAGAGGACTAGGGAGACTGAATGTGGATTAAAACAATATTTTCATCCTTTTCATTGTTGTTGATTGCTTGCTTGGTTTTTTCCTCATTTTTTCCCCTTTAGATATCAGTTTTCTTGTGGAATGTGGTTTAAAATAATTTTACATGTTTAACCTGTATTGGAATACTTTCTGAGTGGAGGAAAGGGTAGGTGAGGAGGGAAGGAGGGAGCAAAATTTAGAACACGAGTTTTGCAATGGTGAATATTGAAAACCACCTTTGCAAATGTTTTGACAAATAAAAAGATATCATTATAAAAAATAAAATTGCTACATAAATAATAGTCCTTAATGGCATAAGGATTAATATTTAAAAATGTGTTTTTAAAATATTTAACAAAGTTCATATGTAAATCCATCTGGTGTTAGCATTTATGATTTTTCTAATCTTATTTAACTTTAGCACATCTGTGGACTAGTCAGTTTAATTTTCTAAAGTTGTTTATTTGTATTACATCAATTTGAATAATTTATGGATATTTATTCATTTACATTTTATTACAAATTCTATTGGCATATATATGTGTCTAATATATTCTGATAATTACACTTCTGTTTATTATGATTTTTTCTTTTTCTTTTAGTTAATTTGGATTTCCACTTTAAGAATATATCAGAAAGTTTATCAGTTTTATTGGTATTTTAAAAAAGGTCTTGGCTATCATAGCAATAACTTGCTACTATATTTTAGTTATTCTTGTTTTACTTTTGATAAATTCCTCTTTTTTACTCATTTTGTATTTATTATATTGGATTTATTATTTTTCTGACACTCTGAATTTTAAAAAATCTTCCACAGATTATTTTAAATCTCTTTATTTTCTCTTTAGTAATAAAAATGTTCATTGCTTATTCCCTATAAAATGAGTATTTTGTAAATATACAATGAAGATTTATTGAACTTCTCTATCATTTCACTTCCTTTTTTAAAAAAATTGTTTATTTTTTCAAGTTTTTGCTATTTACTGGTATTCAATTTTCAAAATCTTGCTCTGTCCTAAACAGGAGTTTTACCTCAAATTGACTACTCTATTCTTTTTCTTTTTGTTCCTTTGTCATGTGTACATCTATTATTTATTTTATTATATAATATAATGCTCTTGAACAAAGTATATACTTAAAACATTTGTTAAATAAAATTTCTGAACAGATATCAAACAAGAACTTTCCTTTCACTAAGTAATTGCAATCTTTATAGAATTGATTTGAAAAAATATAAAAATAATTATGGTGGTATGATTTATTATAGATATTTAAACTGTATTTTAAAATTCCCTTATTTTAATTTTTAATTTTCCCTTATTTAATTCCCTTTATTTTAAAAAATGGGCCTCACATAAAACTACATGAAGATTGAGAGCTATCATGAAGGCTAAGGTCTCTCCCTTCTTTTGTAAAGCTAAAATTCTGAGTCATAAAAGGAAAAAATAAATGTAGTCCTGCACAGTAAAAGTAAGCTTCATAAAGGAGAGCTAAGTTTTGATTTTAGAAGTTAGTGAAGAGGAAGTTATTTTATGCCATAGAAACAGCATGAATATGGAAGCTGGAATGAGTCATATAAATAAATACTTTTTTTTTCCCCTTTGTCCTCCTTTACTCTCAGTGCACACAAACTTACCTCATATGTCCAAGGTTAGGATTGAACTTTAAAATGACAAAAACAAATACATTCAGTAGACACGAAACCTGATGGATAAAATGTTGAATTTATTTTAATGCTTTAATTTATATCCATTTAAATCTCATAATGTAAGGCAAATGTTTTAATCTTATATATATGTATATACATTTTTTTGAGAGTCTAATAGTATACAGGCTTCTTCTGTAGATACTATTTTTTAAATAAATACATGGACTTATGAAGGAAATCAATTTAATTGAACTATATACTGTTCATATATGTATATATGATAAGGTGTATTGTGTATATATAGGTACATGCATATATATATATATATATATATATATATGTTTAGAGAGAGAGAGATAGAAATACAGAGATAGAACGCTTTCACAGAATGAGATCTTTATTTTAACTTTTTTAGAAAATTAATTTATTTTTAATATTCATTGCTTTGTGCATCATTTTGGGAGAGAAAAATCAGAAGAAAAGGGAAAAACCATAAAAGAGAAAGAAAAACAGACAAAAGAAGTGAACATAGGATGTGTTGATTTATATTCAATCTACATAATTCTTTTATGTGGATGCAGATGGCATTTTCTAGCCAAAATCTATTGGGATTGTCTTGGATCACTGAACCATTGAGAAGAATCAAGTCTTTCATAGTTGATCATCACACAATCTTGCTGTTACTGTGTACATTGTATTCCTGCTTGTGCTTGTTTCACTCAACATCAGTTCTTGTAAATCTTTCCAGTACTTTCTAAAATCAGTTTGTTTTTCAATTTTTATAGAACAACCATCTTCCATTACTTTCATATACTACAACTTATTCAACCACTTCCCAATTGATTAGCATCTACTCATTTTCCAATTCTTTGTTACTGCAAACAAAGCTGCTACAAATATTTTTGCACATGTGGGTCTTTTTCTCTTCTTTATGATTTCCTTGGGATACAGACCCAGTAATGGCACTTCTGGGTTGAAGGGTATGCATAGTTTGATAGTCCTTTGGGCATAGTTCCAAATTGCTTCCCAGAATGGTTGGATCATTTCACCACTCCACCAACAATGCATCAGTGTCCCAGTTTTCCCATATCCCCTCCAACATTTATCATTATCGTTTTCTGTCATTTTAGTTAATCTGAACGGTGTGAGGTGGTACCTCAAAGTTATTTTAATTTGCATTTCACTAATCAATAGTGAATTAGAACATTTTTATATGACTATACATGGCTTTAATTTTGTTATCTGAAGATTATCTTTTCATATCTTTTGACCAATGGGTCTATTTTTAAAAGAAATGCATTGTTTATTTTTAACTTTTAAGTTCCATTTTATTGTACCCCATTCACTGAGAAGCAAATTTTCTCTTCTTTTCTGATGTTTTCATTGACAATAATCTATTTCTAAGACAACTCTGAGATACCACTACACACCTGTCAGATCGGCTAACATCTTAGGAAAAAATAAATTTCTTCCATCACATTTTTTCTCTATTTCTCTTATTTGCCTTTAAAAAATAAGTTCTCTAGACATTCTTTCTGAGCTTAAGACCAATTTGCATTTCTTTAATTATTTGCTTATACATAATTTGACTTTATAGTCTTCTTCTGAGTTTGTGTCTTGATCTTCCCGTCACTGTAGTAGCTTTTTTAGTCAAGTTCTATTCTGTTGTTGTTTGCTCATTTTCCCTGACTACTTCTTCACTTTTAAGTTCATGTCAAAGTTAGACTCTGATCCTAAGGGTAGGGGACACCATCCCAAGCTTTAGGTTCTTTTTGTTGCTGCTCTAAGAGCTAGTTCTTAAAATAGTGTAAGTATTTTGATGCTTGATCCAAGGAGAGGTATGGTCACTGTTCTCCTGACCTGTGCATGAAGGACTTTGATTTCCTTCAATGGCAAGTGCTAGTGCTGCTCTTGGTCTGGGAACGGTGGCCAACTCCCATGTTCTTCTTCAGCCATATCTATTCCTTTCTGACTTTGGAACTAAGTCTAGGTCTCCTGCTTCCTTATAAAAGAACATACGTTTTCTTCTCTGTTGTTGACACCAGGAATTTTCTGTCTCAAAGTTTTGAACAGGACCCTTTCTCCTTATTGGCTGCAAGTGCCAGTGATCTGCTTTACCCTGAAACTGCATATAGGAAATGCAACAAAATCTTTCACCCAGTGGCGGCAAAGCAGCTTCTGTAGTCTCTTTCTGAACAGTTTTTCAATCCCCTTATCATCACTTGGCTGTACCTGAAGCTGCTGTTCCCACTGTCACAACTGCCTTCAAGATTCACTGCTTATGTTATTGCTGCATGTAGTGTATTCCAGACTGGCCCCTACCCCAGCGACATTCCTTTTTTTGATGATCTCTCAAGTTGTCTTGGGCAGAAAAATGTCATATCCTGACCCTTTGTCTTCTCTTCCACTCCTGAGTTCAATTTGAGGTATTATTTTAAAGATGCCTATTTGGAGAGGCATTTTAGGGGAGTTTAGCTGAGTTATTTTTTCTCTTTAGTATTGGATCCACCTTCCCTAGGTTAAATTTTGAACTCTTGATGAAAGAAATGTTCCATTCCACACCTCAAGTTCTATTTTAATATGTGAATGTTCTTCTAAAAAAGTTTCTTTCCTTATTCCTAGAATTATATATACTATAACATATTTAACATATATAAGACTGCCTGCCATCTAGGGGAGGGGGTAGAGGGAGGGAGGGGAAAAGTCGGAACAGAAGTGAGTGCAAGGGATAACATTATCCCTTAAAAAAAATTACCCAGGCATGGGTTCTGTCAATAAAAAGTTATTATTATTAAAAAAGGAATTATATATCCTTACTCTTTCCACTCCCTAGATTCTTGAACAGCAAATCATATGATACTGTTGTTGATATAAAGTAGAAGAAGTTATTAAAAGTATTACAGAGTAATAAAGAGTTATATCTAGAGTTTAGTTCACAAAAGCACTAATCAATAAAATATTCATCCAGGAAAGAGTAATGTTTGTTCAAGTACATGAAAAATAATTTTGAAAACGCATTTCCCCCCTTTCTTTTGGCAGCTTCTAGAAGCTACCAGAAATCCTCAGAGATATCTGATAATTTTAGAATATGTTCTTCCTACCCCAATACAACTTTATTATTATCAACAGAATGACAGAATGCTAGTCTTCATGGAGACCTAAATGATCATCTACTCTAACCTCCTCATTTTACAAGAGAGAAAAGAGAGAAACAAAATGACATGTATATTGTTACAAAGCCAGGAAATGACAAATTAGTATTTGAACACGGTTCTTTAAAGACTTCTGACAGAGAGCAAGTCCAGTGTTTCCACTGGGTCTTTTTGTTGGGTTCATAAACATTTGTACAATTTGGACTAAAATATTGGGAAGTTTCTGTTAATAGGGCTAACATTTTAATGAGGAGTTAAATTCCATTAAATGAATGAAATGGAATGAAAAAAGAAAAAAAGATAAAGAGAAGTCATGTAAATTCACTGACTTGAATTTACATATAACTTTAATCTAGTCTATATGATTCCAGTATAACTAAATTTTGCTTTAACACAAGCCATATGGCAGATCAAAAACTGGAAAAAAGAAATTGGCAAGTTTTGTTCAGATTCTGTGATTCTTGTAACAACCAAGGGAGGTTGAATTGAGTTTCCTCTTTACATAGAACTCAAAGTTGAGCTTCCCCCCAATAATTTTATATAATCTCTCTCTCTCTCTCTCTCTCTCTCTCTCTCTCTCTCTCTCTCTCTCTTTCTCTTTCTCTCTCTCTTCCTGCCTCCTCTGTCTCTCTGTCTCTTATAGACAGATTGATTACAGGAGGATATAATTAATTCTCCATTATTAAGGAATATTCCTTCCCAACTTGAAATTAGATAGATTTGTGATTACATTTTAAAGTAGATTATTGTGAGATTCAGCTTAGGTAGTCTATGTAAATTGATAAAATTTTAAAGCATTATATAGTTCTTTAGTAACTAGTTATAAGCCAATAATTAAAATTAACTTTTTTTTTTTAAATGGAGGTTCTATTTTTCATTTATCAACTTTCTGTGCTGATCAATGATAAGAATATGGTATTTCAAATGCTTATCTGACATTTGCTGCAAGACAATCTTTTAAGGCTTGTATTCTATAGTTCACTGTATAGACAACCAGTTCTTCAACAAGATCTATATATATCATATAATTACTTGGCATACAGTTTTTACTCTGGTTCTTGTGCTTCACAGAGAATCATGTGGCTAGAAGGGAATTCAGGGATCCTTTTGTCCAACTTCTTTATTTTTACAAATTAGTTAATTGGGACTCAGCTACATCAAATTATTTGCCAAGATTCATAGACCTAGTTGTGAGTGGAATAGACATTTGAATCAGTTTTCTGATTCCCACACTCAATATATATATATATATATATATATATATATATATATATATATGTATGTGTGTGTGTATATATATCCTCCACTTGCCCAAAGTACATAGCTCTGGGATTAGGGTGAGGACATCTCTTGATTAATGAAAAATTTTGATTTTATAGATTGTAATAACCCTGATAAATGGGAATTGAGAGGTACTTTCTTTGAAAGATGGGTTGAAAGTGAACTGTTTGGTTCTGCACACATATATTGTAACTAGGATACACTGTGACATATTTAACTTGTATAGGACTGCTTGCCATCTGGGGGAGGGGGTGAAGGGAGGGAGGGGAGAAGTCAGAACAGAAGTGAATGCAAGAAATAATGTTGTAAAAAAACTACCCAGGCATGGGCTCTGTCAATAAAAAGTTAAAAAAAAAAAAAAAAAAGAAAAGAAAGAAAGATGGGTTGAACAAATCTTAAGTGGAGGTTAAATGAAGCCAATAGCCAACCAATTTCCTATCTACATGTTTTACAACTCCTAATATATACTTAAGTTCACAAGCAATTTTTTTTCTTTTTCTTTCCTTTTTTTATGCTGAAACAATTGGAGTTAAGTGACTTGCTCAGAGTCATACAACTAGAAAGTGTTAAGTGTCTGAGATGAGATTTGAATTCAGATGCTCTATCCACTGCACTGCCCCCGCCCTCACTCCCCAGCTGTCCCAGCTCACAAGCAATTTATGAACAGAGGAGTAAATAACATTTACATGATACTTTTGAATAGATCACAAAATAACAAGAAATATATCATATTTTATGTAGCAAATAGAGGCAGTGTCAAGCAAATGTAGTTCATATGATCATGTTAAACAGGAAAATCTCTGTCTCTGTCTCTGTTTCCCCCTTTAATATTATGTATTCTAGAAAAGTTTCTTCACAAGTGTACAAGATTATTTATTATTATTTAAAGGTATTTGGAAGACTTTTGGGAAGAGCTCAGGCGAGTCTTTGCCTTTACTCTGCCATATTGGCTCCACATATAGTTTTTCCATAAATTTGTTCCTTAAACTGATTTGACTTTTCCTTTAAGAATGTGGATGCTATATGACTAGGTGCATATATATTTAATATTGATATTGCTTGCTGGTCTATGGTGCCTTTTAGTAAAATGTCATTTCCTTCTTTTTCTCATTTAATTAGCTCTGTTTTGCCTTTGCTTTTTCTGAGATCAGGATTGCTCACACTGTTTTGTTCTTAATTCAAATGAAAGACAATAGATTTTATTCCAGCTATTTATCTTGTTTTTGTATGTATCTCTCTGCTTTAAGTCTGTTTCTTATAAACAATATATTGTAGGATTCTGCTTTTTGATCCACTTCCATTTTCTCACAAGTTCATTCCATTTACATTGCCAGTGATGATGATTATCACCATATATATCCCTCCATCCTATTCTTCCTTTTGTTTGTCCTCTTTGTCCTTTCATCAGTATATATATATATTTTACTGTTTACCACCTCCTAAGCTTTGTTTACCCTTCTATCAGTTTCCACCTATTTTTTATTTAATTTCCTCCCTGTCAATTTCCTTTCCCTTTCAGGTAAGATAGATTTCTATATTTAACTGATTGTGGATATTACTCCTTTTGTGAGGTAATACTGATTAAAATAAGGCTCAAGTTATTCTAATTGTTTACCTTTCCAACCTATTAATTCTCCATCTGAATTAATTTACACCATTCTACCTCTCTCTTCTCTATTTAGTGTACTCCTCTTTCTCAATCCTCACTTTTTTTTTATTTCATTCTCTAAAATTCATTTCATATTTGTACCTTCTGTACAAGCATATTCCTTCTGGCTTTACTATTAATCATATAATTTAAAAAAAGATTTTAAGTATCTTAAAGCTATCTATAGACAATGAAGAAATGCTCTAAATAACTAGTTATTAGAGAAATGAAAATTAAAATTACTCTGAGATATCATATCACATCTATCATGTCAGGTAATATGACAAAAAAAGAAAATGATGAATGTTGAAGATGTGGGGAAAATATGACACAAATACATCAATAGAGGATTTGTATATTAACCTAGCCATTCTGGAAAGCAATTTAGAGCCACATGTCCACAGGACAACCAAACTGTGCATACCATTTCACCCTGCAATATCACTACTAGATCTATATCCCAAAGTTACTATAAAAAAAGGAAAAGAAGAAATAAAAATATTTATAGCCACTCTTTTGTGGTGGCAAGGGATTGGGAAAAGAAGGGATCCACATCAATTGGAGAATGACTGAACAAATTGTGGCATATTAATTTAATCAAATATTAGTACTGTAAGAAATAATGAGTAGGAAGATTATAAAAAATCCTTGAAGGACTTAGATGAACTGATGCTGAGTGAAATGAACAGATCCAGACTATTATACACAGTAACAGCAACATTTTACAGGGATCAACTTTGGAAGACTTGGCTCTGCTCAGCAATATAATGAAGTAAAACTTCCAAAAGTTTCATGATGGAAAATTATATACACATCCACACAAAGAACCATGAAGTCTGAATACAGATATCGTTTTCACTTTTTTCTTATAGTTTTTTTTCTCTTTTGTGTTGACACTTCTTTTACAAAATGATTAATATGGAAATATATTTAATACAATTGTACATGAATAACCTGTTATAAAATTGCTTCTTGTTTTGTGGAAGGATGAAGGCAAGAAAGGAAGGAGAAAAAATAGAAATCAGAATCTTATGAAAGTGAATATTGAAAACAATCTTTACATGTAATTGGGAAAAAAACTAAATAAAAGAAAAAAATAGAATTACAAGTATCATTTTCTTTTGTGTGGATATAAATAGTTTAGCTTTATTGTATCATTTATTTTTGTTTGTTCATTTATATTGTTTAAGCTTTATTCTCCCTTGAGTTATTATTTTGGAAGTTAAAATTTTGGTTTTGTCTGGGTTTTCTTATGAAAGCTTGAAATCCTTCCATTTGATTGATTGACCATTTTTCCCTTGAAATATTATGGTTAATTTCACTGGGTAGGTAAACTTTGATTGTAGAGGCAGGTCTTTGTCTTCCAGAATATCATGTTCCGTGAACTTTAATTTTTTAATTTTGTAACTGCAGAGTTTTCTGTAATTGTGATTGTGAAGTCCCCACTATTTCAATTACATCTTTCTTGACACTTATAGTATTTTTCCTTGACCTGAGAGTTCTGAAATTAGATTATATTGTTCCTTGGAGAATTATTTTTGGATATTTTTTGCTGAAATAAATGATGGATCCTTTCAAAGACTATTTTACTCTCTGATTCCAGGATATCCAGACAGTTTTCCTTGATAATTTCTTGAAAAATTCTGTCCAGATCCTCCTTTGATTATAGTTTTCAAGTAATAGAATGATTCTGATATTTTCTTTCCTAGATTTATTTTCCAGGTCAGTTGTTTTTCCATGGTGTATTTTACATTTTCTTAATTTTTTTCATCTTTTTAAGTTTCTTTGAGTGATAATTGATGTTTCACAAACTCATTAGTTTTCATTTACTAAATTGTAATTTTGAAGATATTCTTTTTCAAAATTACCTCTTGAACTTTCTTTTCTATTTGATCACTTATACATTTTAAGGAGTTATTTTCACTGGTGGATTTTTCTATTTCCTTTTTCATTTGGCCAATTTTAATTTTTAAGCAGTTTTTCAAGCTTTTATGTTTCTCCATCCTCTTATAATTCTCTTGCATTCTTCTTATTTCTTTTCTCAAATTTCTTTTTCCTTTCCAATATGATTTTAAAATTCTTTTTTCTGCTCTTCTACAAGTTCTTTCCATCCTTGAGACCACTCTTCTGGGGGTTTTGTTCATTTTGAATTTGTTTCCCTCTACTCAATTTATGTCTTGGTCTTCCTCGTCACCCTAATAATTTTCTATGGCCAGATTTTTTATTTTGTTTTTTGCTTCTCTCTCTCTCTCTCTCTCTCTCTCTCTCTCTCTCTGTCTCTTTCTCTCTCTCTCTGCTTCTGCCTTTCTCTCTGTCTCTTTTTGTCTCTCTCTGTCTCTCTTTGTCTCTCTCTCTGTATCTCTGTCTCTCTCTCTCTGTCTCTCTCTCTCTCCTTCCCTCCTTCTCTCTTTCTCCCTGCCCCTCATGTGTGTGTGTGTGGTGTCTGTGTCTGTCTGTCTTACCTTTCCCCTTCCTTTTACATTTGAGTTCTGCTCCTGGAGAAGTAGTATCTCAGACTTCTTGTGCCAGTGGGTATGGGTCCTGGATTTTTACCTGGTGCTGCACTGATGTTGCCTCTGAGCCCCTAGGGACACCCTTATGCTGGATGCAGGCCAAGAGGGTGTATTGAGAGGTGGTTGGTGGGAGGCTGTAAGGGTTTGACAACTTACCTGGGGCAGAACTGTGGTCCTTAGCAGGTGATGTCTGGTGTATATTGAGGCTGGGTAGTTTGTTTCCCAGGGCAACACTTAAGAATATGGTGGGCTGATCCCTGGAGAATATATACTTGCCTGATTTGTGCCTATATATGTTGAGGTTCGATGGCTGGAAGGTACTTGTTCAGTTGTGGTTCCCTGGGTGTATGTTGTGTTTCCTAGTGTTAGAGTTAGCCAGTTCCCCTGATTTCGCCAAGGCATGGGTGTTTGGCATTCACCTGTTTCACTGTGGTAGGGCCCAAGATTTCCTTCTGCTTTGTGAGGGTTTGGCTTGTTAGCAGTCTTTGGGGAGCTTCCTGCACTTCCCCATCTGCTTTTCTGACAGATTCCAACCTCTTTGCTGATCCTTCAAGTTTTCTGATTTAAAATATTGTTTCACTTGTCTTAGTCACTTTAAGATCTGTCTTGGAGAGATATTTTATGGTTGCCTGTAAGTGAACTGGAGAGTTACAACACTTTACTGCTTATTCTCCCATCTTGTTTCCCAGATCATATAAACATATATTAATTAGTGAATTGGCTGATTACTGCCCATCCATACCTCATTCATTACATTTCCATGTTAAACATGGCACTCATGCTTGTTAGATGAAATCTAAATTCTGAGATTCTGAGAATAATTAGTTCCCAAGAACATACTATGTTCTTTGTATATGTGGCATTTGTATATGTGGTATTTGTATATGTAGCATTTGTAAATATGTTTTTTTTTTTTTTTTGTGGGGAGAAGTATTTTTGTTTCCCCAACAAGTTTTTTTTAAATAATTATACAACTAGAAAATCATTATTTCAGTCATAGGCCTAATTTTAATATGTATTATTAAAACACTCTCTATTTGATGAATTAAATGCAATTAATTCACTCATATTGTCACAAAAAAAAACCCCACAAAAAAACAACAAAATTAAAACAACAATAAAAATAAAAGCTCCTATAAATGATTGGGGCCTAGATTCCAAATGCAAATACATAAAAGGGAAAAGAGGATTTATGGAATTTGATTAAAAAAAACAGTTTGTTTTCTAACTAAATAGTGACTCCTCAATCATAGGATATAATTTTATTTTTGTAATAGAAATGAATGAAAAGTATAGGGGTAAAAAGGGAATTATCTCTTTTTTTTAATTGAAATAGTTCAACAATTTTTTGTTTGTTATTTTTAACACATCTCATACAATTAATATCTTTCTTTAACACATATTCTCTAATAATTGTTTTTTAAAAAGTGTGGTACATGATCTGTTGAGTTGTTTATGAACCAACAACATCTTGGGTATAAGGAAGTATCATTTTGTGTAGAACTCAATTATTTAGAACCAATTAAGAGCAGGAACTTTTCTTTTTTTTTTTTTTAAATGCTTTTTAAAAAATTAATTAATTATTTTTAAAAATAACTTTTTATTGCCAGAATCCATGCCAGGGTAATTTTTTACAACATTATCCCTTGCACTCACTTCTGTTCCGATTTTTCCCCTCCATCCCTTCACCCCCTCCCTCAGATGGCAAGCAGTCCTATACATATTAAAGAGGTTACAGTATATCTTAGATACAATATATGTGTGCAGAACTGAACAGTTCTTTTGTTGCTCAGGGAGAATTGGATTCAGAAGGTATAAATAACCCGGGAGGAAAAACAAAAATGCAAGCAGTTTACATTCGTTCAGGAACTTTTCTTGAAAGAAAAACCTGCAAAAAATACCTTCAAAGTTAGAATTTGGCAAATGAAAACTAATGACTTTGTGAAACATCAATTATCAATCAAAGAGTGATAATTTAATTTCCTCCTTACCTATTCTAATTCCTTTAATCTCCTTTTATTCACTTATTGCCAAACCTATCATCTCTAATCCAATCTTGGATAGTAATGGTAATAGTGGGCAATCTTCTTTCACCCCTGATCTTATTGGGAATGGCTCTAGTTTATCCCCATTACATCTGATGCTTGGGAATGGTTTTACATAGATGCTATTGATCATTTTAAGGAAAATTCCATTTATCGCTATACTCACTAGTGGTTTTAATAGGAACAAGTGTTGGATTTTGTCAAATGCTTTTCTACATCTACTGAGATAATCATATAATTTTTGTTAGTTTGGCTAGTGATATAATCAATTATGCTAATGGTTTTCCTAATATTGAACCACCCCTGCATTCCTGGTATAAATCCTACTTGGTTGTGGTGTATTATCCTGGTGATAACTTGCTGTAATCTCTCTGCTAACATTTTATTAAAAATTTTTACATTGCTATTCATTAAGAAATTGGTCTATAATTTTTTTTCCTCTATTTTGACCCTACCTGGTTTAGGTATCAGCACCATATCTGTGTCATAAAATGGATTTGGTGGGACTCCTTCTTTCCCTATTTTTCCAGAGAGTTTGCATAATATTTGAATTTATTGTTCTTTAAATATTTGGAAAAATTCATATCTAAATCCATTTGGCCCTGAAGATGTTTTCTTAGGGAGTTGATTAATAGCTTGTTCAATTTCTTTTTTTCTACAATGGTATTATTTAAGTAATTTATTTCCTCCTCTGTTAATCTAGTCCGTCTATATTTTCATAGTTTTCATTCATTTCACTTAGATTATCAGATTTATTGGCATATGGTTGGGCAAGATAGCTCCTAATTTTTGCTTTAATTTCCTCTTCATTGGCAGAAAGTTCACCTTTTTATTTTTGATAGTAACAATTTCATTTTCATCTTCCCTTTTTGTAATCAAGTTAACTAAAATTTTATATATTTTGTTGACTTTGTGAATGTGATATTTTATAAAAAGAACAGTGCATGCATTAAAATTATAGAGTAATTCCATTAAGGTGCTTATGAGGGAAGTAGTATTATATATTAGCATATGAATATCCTAATGTTATCTATTAGTTATTATTCCTTACCAAGTCCTGCTACCTGATCTATTTTAGTAGTTCATAGCCTTAAAGATAGCCTTATAGTCCAAGTCATAGAAATTTTATGCTCTAGACAAACTGGGATATTAACCATTTCTTGTTCAGACTTGACTCTTTCTTGCCTTTTGACATCAGAGTTATCTGTTAAACTATTTCAATTTTTTCAAGGCCCATCTCAAATGACACCTTCTTTTTGAATTCTTGTTCATCTTCCCAATTGAAAGTCTCTCCCTCCCAATTTTCCTGCAATAAATTTTCTGCATTTTTCCCTTTGCTTCAACCATATTAAAATTTAAGCTAGTGGAAGTCAAGATGATGCTATTTTAAAATACTTTTCAAAGCTCAAACATTTATCCACTTGTCTGATAGATATTAAAGGCTTAATAATTATTTGTTGAATTTAGTTGAATAACTAGACCAGAACTATAATATAATTCAATCTTATCCAAAAAGCATTTACATAATACTGTATGCAAGGCATTTAGATAAATGTAGCATTCAAAATACATCCTATTCCTCCAAAAAGAAATAGTCTCTGATTTCAAATAATCTGCTTCTCTTCATCAGCCATTCTATCTCTGGTTTTACTCCTCTGACTTCTTCAAACTCTCCTGTGATATATTATTTCATCTATATTTTTGAGCATGCCTTTATAACACTTTAAGCAATATACTAATATCCCCATTATTCTAACATTAATAATTTTTTATTCAAAATCTCTTGTTAGATGTCTGTGCTTTTCCTATTATGTCCCTGTTTGTTCCACTCAATAGGGAAACAAAACACAGCTTTATTCTTATATCACTTTTCTCTTCAATTATGCTGTAAGATTTTGAGATGTCTTCCCTCTTAATAAACTGCTGAAAGCTCCTTTTTCAAAGTAACTCCAAAAATGAAAATGAGAACCAGATACTCCAGCAATTCATGTATAAAATAACAAAGCAATTCACTTAGTAGGCTTGTCATCTTTGGAACTGTAGTATCTATGGAAAAGACATTACCTGTAAGTATAGAGGAGGTCTGCATTACACTTGTAAAACTAACTTGTTTGTACTTAGTGGGTATTCAGTGCTTGGAAGTAATAATTGTTACTTTTCCAAGTTCCAACAACAATGCCAGAGATTAATCTTATCTCCCTTTTTATTCAGGCCAGTCTCTCCCAGAATGAAAAACCTAAGGGTGATTTCCATAAATAATTCAACTCACTTCTTGACAACTGCCTCTAGGGATACAGAATGAATTTCCCACTATAGATAACACATTTTTAACTTGAATTGTTCTGGACATGTAACAATTGTCCATTGGGAGTTACCAACTGTTCTTGTAGGATGTGTTAACAACTGAACAGCTGGAAGGTAGTATGGCTCAATATATAGAACAGCAGAATACAGAATGAGAAGGCCAAAGCAGTAATCCCACTTCCACTATTATGGAAGTATGACTTTGAATAGGTACTTTGAAACACTCTAGGTCATACCAAGAATCAGAAGAGCCCTAATGGAAACTTAACATATCTAAATTCTGCCTTTTTAATTTTCTTCTTGTTTCCTTGGAAACCTGCTTTAGTGGGATAACTTCAGTGTAATTGCTGAAAGTAAATGTTTGTGTTATACTAATAAAGTGCCTGCATATTATGTAACTTAAACTTAAGGTCACCTGTAGCAATTCTTGGAAATAAACTCAAATTCACTTTAATAAACAAATATGTGCCATGTAGCCCTTGAGAAGAAATGCTCATATGAGCATAAGGCTTAGATGCCATCAAATTAAATAAATATTACTACACGCATAGATTATACTCAATAGATTTTAGATCACTGCCTAAACCCATGGGGAAAGATGGTCAAAGCAGGGACATAAAATAGTAGAATCATCATCATATTGTATCAGAGTCTTGTTCAATCTTCAATCAATACATTATCTCCAGCTGAGTCCCCAAGAAGTATTGTGCATGAGAGTATCATCTCAATCACAAATTCCCCCCATAGGTTTTTTGTAATGGGCTGAAGCTTGAGTTGATGCACTGAGGTCCCAAGCATGTGAAACTAAATTGTAATTGGACCATACTCTATTAATATACATGCTTGGAGAAAGAATGGCCCCCTGCCCACTCTTTGTGCAAGTCCTGATGTGTTGTATAGGAAATGACGATTTTGGTGGGTGGAGGCAGATGGGCAGAGAGAGTAGCAGAGAGAGACTGATGGCTGGCTTCTGGTCTGGCTGGCTTCTTGACTCAGCTGCACACATTGCTATTGTGATCCCCCCTTCACCTTCAATCCCCCTTCACCTCCGATCCCCCTTCACCTCTGATCCTTCTTCACCTCTACTGAGAATAAAGATTGAAGATTTTCCCTTAACCTGAATTCCTGACTCCGGGTGATTTTAAAATACATGGTCATCACAGTTTTTAAACTTCTTGGGTTAGTTTCCAGTGCCTAACCCTGCAGAATCACCTCTTAGGGCAATGTGCATCTTATTTATCTCTATGAAAAGTGTAACTTTTTGTTCTGATTTTACTTTATTTGAGATTTATTAAATTGTATTTCTGATTGGGTATAGCAAAACTGTTTTCTACCATGTTTCTACCATGTTCCTTGAAATATTCTTGGAGTAATTAGATCCTTTTTTAACCTTTCCTTTGTAGACTAATGGGTGCTAACTAGGTTTTTATTCTTTGATTCCAGTCTTTCTTTTATTCTTCCTTTTTTTCCCCAATTCAGAATCTTTCTTGGTTCTATCAGATCATATGATACACTTCAGGACAATAATCTAAATACCATCGGCACCAAGTTTATTTGTTTACCAAGGAACAATGATTTTTTTTTGTTTCATTTTTAATATCACACTAATTGTATGAGAGACAAATTTCATTTATTAGCAAATCTAGCAATTGCAAATCAGTGGGGTTAAAGGTCTCTCTATAATCATAGATCATGAGTGAGAACTGATAGGGTATTTTATAGTGATTAGCAAGATGACAGAGCATAAGGGTATCTTCTTCTGATTGACTAGAAGTAAAATACTTTCCTATCATCTTGATAATATAATATTTGCAATAACCTTTCTGAAACTCCTTTAATCACAAAAAATGTGATTTGGAAGATTTGGGAGTTGCCACAATAGCTTAAATTGCATGAACTTGACTTTTAGGTTAAGGAAGTTTCTTCTATATATCAACCATTATAATCAATATTGTTTTAGACTATTTAAAATAACTAGCAATATAAAGTTAAAATATTGCTGTGATATAGGAAAAGATGAGTTAGTGCAGTTAGAAAAATATGGCAAGATTTGTATTTATGAAAGAAGATGTTATACACCTTCACAGAATTAGGACTAACAAGCATAGAATGGTCTTACATAGATATATGTGAAAGTACATATGACTATATTTATATGATGTAGATATATATGTGATATATATGTATATATGTGTATATTTATATATATAGCACATACACACACACATGTGTGTGTGTACACATGCTTAATTGCATGTAGCCTTATTGTGGAAGTGGAAATAGGAAGAGGAAAAAAGAATGATATGCAGTAGAACATATGCAGTAGAAAACAAAAAACAAAGAATTTAAAAGGAATGTGTAGTCGTATTTTTTATAGTGACATTCTTGAAATGGAAATGTATTGCTTCATATTTTGAATAATCATTATGCTCTGCTGTACAAGGGACAATGTTGCTATTTGTTTGTTTGTTTGTTTTCCTATTTTGTATTTGTTTAAAATTTATAAAAGAATGTTTCTCCAGAATGTAGTTGAGAGGATAGAAGAGTGGAGGTACAAGTCAAAAGACAAAGGTAAAGATACAAATCATGAGATAATGTGGAACTACAAGTTACAAGAACTGAATTATGGTCCAAGTGACTTAAGGTTACTTGAGTAAACTTGCAAGAGTAAGGAAGGATTTTGAATATAGCTTAATAAAGTCTTAACAAAATAGAATTATTAATTTTCAGTTTCACAGATCATTAAGATTTAGAGGTAGAAGCGACATGAGCAGTCATAACATTGAATACCCTTAATTCACAAATGAGGACACATTGATTTATTCATAGTTGTATATTTGGTAAATATCTAAAGTGGGATTTCAATCTAGTCTTTCTGAGTCCAAGTTAAAGGTCCTATCACCTGTATCATGCTGGAGTGTATAGATTATGCATAACAAACTAGCACCTCTGGTATGAGAGCTTGCCAAGCCCTTTTTCTGTGCTTCTCATCTACCTCCAATGTCTACCCTTCTAACTCTCACCTGTGGCTCCAAGAAGCTACATCATTTACAGCAGCCACACTGGTGAAACTATCTCAGGAGATGGACTAAACAGCTTGAATAACTGATAGACCTTGAATCTATCAAGGAATGACAGGGACGTGAAGATTTCCCCCATCAGAATGGGCAAATGAGAATATATGTTTCAATAGCTAGGAAGCAGCTGAAGCAGGTGCTTGGGGAACCTAGAGCTTGGTCAGACATCAAAGGCACGTAGGTCATCCATCCCAGGCCAGTTGTCTCATTTTTCGTCACAAGACCTTGATATCTCTGAAAGAAAAAGCGAATCTGATGACGTCATTCATCTTTGCCTCAATTAAATTCAATTCATATACACATCACTCCATGATAATTTTGGTCATCTTTGAAAATGAAGGATTTGTGACAACACTATGATACATCTTCGATGCTACACAGAATATTTTCTGGACTTTTTAGCTCTTAGCAATACATTGGGAATAGTAAGACTAAATAAGGCATAATAATTAAATATTTGTGGACAATTATAATGGATACAGAAAATTTTAGGCAAGTCATCTGTGATCTCCAGAATTCAGTTTCCTTTTGTATAAAATAAGGAGATCATGAAGTATAATATCCTCATTCGACACAAAACGAAACTGGAGCTGGAGACCTTGAGTGATTTGCCCAACATTCATACAAAACAATTAGAGACAGAATTTGCATTAAAATTCTTATCTCCTGATTTATTTTCCAGTAATCTTTGTCCTGAATTTGGTGGATCTAGAAATTGGTAAAAGTTATTTGTGAAGAAGTTATTGTTATCGTACAATAATTATGTCCATTGTGACCACAAAGAGCAGAAGTTATTTTCCAATTTCTAGGAATTTATAGGAAAAAAAACCCAAAAAAAAACAAAAACTGAAGAAATACAAATAAACAAACAAATGAAAGAATAAAAACAGGTTTTGCATCTCCTTTTTGGTTCAATGAAAAGAACAGTAAAGACGTGAACCAGAGAAAGGCTGAATTTGATTTGAAACTTTTTTTTATGACAAAAGTCATCTAAGCAGTTTGGTGATAAGTACAAACAGAATGTTCATATCAGTGTGGTGACTATATGCAGTAAGTTACTGAGAAATTAACATTACATAAACACTTAGTAAGTGACTGTGATGTATAGAAACATGCACTAGAGACTAGAAGAAGCAAAGGTGTCATGGTTCCTTCTCTCAAACAACTCACCATTTAACTAAAAGAATCCAATGTATACAAATGACAGCAAAATAAATGAAAACACTATTAAAATGCAGGAGATGCAAGCAAAGGTAAAGATTATATCTGTCTGAGAATTTAGGGAAGGAAGTGGTGGAGTTTCCATATAAGACTTCAAAGTTTGAAGATTTTCAACAAGTAAAAATGAGTGACAAGGTATTTCATTTATTTGTCAATCACATATTTAAAAAATTTTTGTATTCATAGCAGCTTATTATGTTGGTTACAGAGGAAAGTACAAGATATAGTAAGAAACAGTTGATGCCATCCTGAAGGTTACCTTTTATTTATAGGTATACAATAATTACACAGGTATTTATGATATAAAGTCTTGTATGATGAGTGTTTTAAAGTCATGTGAAACAAAGTACTATGAAAGATTCCAGAAGGAATGTCCTAACCTGCAAGGATTACTAGGTTATCAGATAGGATAAACAAAAGTGAAGAGGTTATTATTTTTCTTTATTAAAGCTTTTTTATTTTTCAAAACATAAGCATAGATAATTCTTCAACATTAACCCTTGCAAAACCTTGTGTTCCAATTTCTTCCTCCTTCCTCCATCCCTTTCCCTAGATGACAAGTAGTATAGGCATACATATTAATACAATTATCTTGTTGCACAAAAAAACTCAAATCAAACCAGAAAACTGAGAGAGAAAATAAAATGCAGGCAAAAAACAACAAAAAAGAGTGAAAATGCTGTGTTGTGAACCACACTGCTCCCAAAGTCCTCTTTCTGGATGCAGACAGCTCTCTGCATCACAAAACCATTGGGATTGATCTTAATCATCTCATTTTTTGAAGAGAGCCCCATCCATCAGAATTGATCATAATATAATTTTGTTGTAGGCACAGAGATTTTATAAAAGAAATAATATACAAAATTTTCATACACAAACATAATGTGTGTAAAATTACTGACCTCATCACTAATTGGCCATTTTGCAAAAAAGCTTAAGGTCATAAATTTAATCCAGCCAGATCAATTAATTTTGTTTTATTCTATAAGAGATAACTATGGCCTTCATCCTCACTAGCCTCCTGCAGATTTGTTCTTTTTGTGACAAAGAAAGTTGGGCAAAATAGAATAGATTATTATGAATCCATTGCTACTTTTGGAAAAAACAATCTAAGAGCATGTCCTTTTAATGGTGCATTGATAGCATCATTTTTGTGAAAGAAGAGTTGCATATGATAATCATCATTATTATACCTGATTATAATCCCAGAGGGAATTTGTTAAGTACTCACAAGCAGGGCAGATTGTACCCTAGGAATAATGAAGCTTCTTACAAAGATAACTGGCTATTTCCTTTTTAAAATTGCAACTCTCACTAAAATTCTCAGAGTGTAAATTAATGAGGGCTGAGCTGAATTGAGTCAGAGCTGCCTGGAGATTCAAGTAAGGACAATAGTAACCTCAGGGTAAGGGAATGAGACCAGCAGAATCAACAGCATCAATTAATATTTATCAAACCCACAGGGTGTGTTTCATAATATTAACCAACTTAATGAACAAAACATACTTATAATATTCAATTATAATATATTCCTCTGTAACAAACCAAGACACAGTATGAAAAAAATAGTTAAATGTCTAAGAAGGTAGAAAGCTGTTGAGTATAATTGGGTTAAGGGAAAGAAACAAAACAAAACAAAGCTTGAAGTCCTTGGGAAACATTCAGATATATGACAAGAGAACTCAGCTAGCAAACCCGTTAAACATCATATTTGGTTGAAGGGAAGTAAAGCAGACTCTTTATCTTCTGGGAGCAAAGGTTGTTTGGGTTCATGGGATTCCCAAGTATAAAACTATAGAGGCTATGATTTATAGGGTAATTGTGATGACTGAAAAAGGAAAGGAAGACAAAGACAAGGAAATAAACATAATATACCCTTCATTTTTCTGAAACTCAGTGAAGTTATCATTCATTCATTTAATAAACAATGGTTAAGTGCCCACTATGTGCCAGGTACATAAGAGCTGGTGATACAAAAAAAGGCAAAAATGTTCCTGTACTCAGAGTTTGCAGTCTAATAAAATATAATAGATAATGTCAGAATCAAGAGTTAATATTTCTGTACTCTAATGAATGTGGACCTGTAGCAAAAGAAGAGTACATAGAAAATGTAGAAAGTCAAAATAAAAAGCATATTGGCTAATGAATGGAAAGGTAATGTGGGATTTTGGAAAACATGCTAGATTTAGAGTTAGAGGATCTGTGTTCAATTTTGGGTGAACATTATATGATCATATTAAGTAAGTCATTTAACTTTTCTGGGCCTCAGTTTCTTTTAGTTTAATTATCAGTAAGGTAATTTCTGCTTCTAAATCCATGATTCTATGATAATACAAGATATTGTTTTTAACTTAAATTCAGGCATGCTGTTAAATATTTAATAATTGTTTTTTTCACAAAAAATGCTCAAATCACTGTCATTTAATTTGAATTAATATTTTCTCCATCACTTTCTTAAATATAGAAAAAGAAAAAAACAATAAATAAACTTGTTTGTAATACTTGCTGATTACAAAATATAACTACTCATACTGAAATTTAACAATCAGCTCAAGCTAATTCAAGCTGATTCCTTGAAGTTTTATTAATCCTCAGAGCTCCCTGAAGTAAATTCCAAATATTGGTATTTTAGCTATTTGTTGGAAATATTATCTTTAAATAAGATAATTTATAAAGAATAGAAATCAAATCACTGCTATTGCTATGGTTTGATTTTTGTTACAGAAAACAGAATATACTGCTTCTGGTATTTTATAGGAGGTTAAACACACACCTTATATAAATATGTATATATATATATATACATATTTATATAAATATATACATATACCTGTGCGGGGCAAGCAATGTGGTTTCTCAAAAACTGCTAAAGTAAAAGAAACCTTAGACCTCAGTTTTTCTTTGTTTTATGTGACCTTGAAGAAATAAAACTATATAGTTATAGTTTTATATGGTTACTTCATCTCTAGTCAGCTTATTATCACCCCATCTGCCATATAAGGAAAAAGTAACTGCAAGAGCCAATCTAGACTAAAAGCTTTGCATAAGGGGTTTGGGGGAGGTGTCGGGGAGGGCTTTTTTATTTAACTGAGCTTACCTTCTATGAATTCGGCCTCCTCCTTCTGGACTTCCCAAAGGTAAAAACTGCTGCTTCTCCAGAGATTCTTTTTTTGTTTTTAAAAATTATTATAGCTTTTTATTTATAAGATATATGCATGAGTAATTTTTTAGCATTGACCCTTGCAAAACCTTCTGTTCCAACTTTTCCCCTCCTTCCTCCCATCCCCTCCCCCAGATGGCAGGTAGACCAATACATGTTAAATATGTTAAAGTAGATGTTAAATACAATATATGTATACATATCCATGCAGTTATTTTGCTGCACAAGAAAAATTGGACTTAGAAATAAGGTAAAATTAACCTGAGAAGGAAATCAAAAATGCAATAAAAAAACAGAGGAATTGGAAATGCTATATTGTGGTTAACACTCATTTTCCAGAGTTCTTTCTCTGGGTGTAGCTGTTTCTCTTCATTACTGAACAAATGGAACTGATTTTGTTCATATCATTATTAAAGAGAGCCATGTCCATCAGAATTGATCATCATATAGTATTGTTGAAGTGTTTAATGATCTCCTGGTCCTGCTCACTTAGCATCAGTTCATGTAAATCTCTCCAGGATAATTTTTGAAATCATCCTGCTGGTCATTTCTTACAGAACAATAATATTCCATAATATTCGTATGTCATAGTTTATTCAGCCATTCTCCAATTGATGGGCATCAGTTTCTGGCCACTACAAAGAGACCTGCCACAAACATTTTTGCACATATGGGTCCCTTTCCCTTCTTTAAGATCTCTTTGGGATATCAGCCCAGTACTAACGCTGATGGGTCAAAGGGTATGCACAGTTTGATAACTTTTTGTGCATAGTTCCAAATTGCTCTCCAGAATGGCTGGATGTATTCACAATTCCCACCAACTATGTATCAGTGTCCCAGTTTTCCCACATCCCTTCCAATATTCAGCATTATCTTTCCCTGTCATTCTAGCCAATCTGAGAGGTGTGTAGTGGTATCTCAGAGTTGTCTTAATTTGCATTTCTCTGATTAATAATGACTTGGAGCATCTTTTCATATGGCTAGAAATAGTTTCAATTTCTTTATCTGAAAATTGTCTGTTCATATCCTTTGATCATTTATCAATTGGAGAATGGTTTGATTTCTTATAAATTAGAGTCAATTCTCAATATATTTTTCTCCAGAGATTTTAATAAAAACTTTCAAATTTCACTTTGAGAGATCTGCGAGTAGTCATTTTGGGTTAGGTCTCTGCACCCCACACAGTTTGGGGGGTGTGGTGGTGTTCTTCTTTTTTATAATATAATGGTTCTCTGGGAGCAGGTTTCTTGGGGAGATTTTAGGGAGGCAGCCTTAGTTTCAGTTCAGAGTAATAATCACTTCAAACGCAGCCAGCTGATAAAATCCAAACGTTTATTTTCTCCTTCCAAGTCTCGTCTCTTTCCTTGGGCCTGGTGAGCTTTCTTAGAGGCCTCTCTCCCTCCTTGGTTCCAAGAGCTCTTGTTACTAGTCCTGTGCTTCTAGCTCTGACTCTAGCTCAACTCCAACTCCTGGCAATCTTCCAAAGTGACTCTGACTGACTGACTGAAGCTCTTTTCATGCTTGGTGTAAAAGGTTGACTTCTCCTCCGAGAGTGGGATTATGGGAGGTGTGAATTCACAAAGTTACAAAGTTAACTTTATGAATTTCCCATACTTGTGAACTCCAATGTGTGAGGTCTAATGTGTGACCTCTAATGAGTAAACTCTTAAAGGTGCAAACCCAAGCACACAAGCATTGCTTCCATCAATTCCACTTAGTACCTTGTTTCTTCTGTCCCATAACATCTTATTGTAGGATCAGATCAATCATACTGAACCATGCTAAATTAGATAATTATAGTCTCTATCAATTCTAATGACTTAACACTTTGTAAGGATTCCAATGGGGGGCTCATCTGGGATCATGTGTCTGGAGGGGAATGACCACCACTCCCATTTGGGGACAGGCAACCATGGGACACTTTATTCCTACAGTATCTGGAGCAGGGTGGTGTTTCTCCTCTCTGCCCAGCAAAGTGCCCAAAGGGAGAGGCTCAGTGAAGGAGAAAGTGAAAGGGACAGAGCCAAAGCTCCTGTGCAGACACTGGATTCATTGAACTCACAGTCAGTAGAACCTATACACGTGTAGCCTGAAGGTAAGCACTTGGGAGTCAAGACGTCAATTGGTTGGATCAAGGGAGACCCAAGAGGAAGAGCCTCTCACATAAATTGTGTGGTGAAACGGACTACATACAACCTTTGGGGAAAGGACTCTTTGAGAACACTTTCCAGTGAGTGCAGACAGAAGGACAAACTCTGTCAGAATAATTTGGAATATAGAAGATTCTAAGGATGGTCCTTGCTATATTATGGGGAAAGAAAAAAAAAAAAAGAAACAAAGAGGCAGGTCTTTTAATGAACTTGCCATTTGTCTGGATAGAGAAAAATACATTGGTTGGCTAAATGCTGAGAGGGATTTGGCATCCTAAAAGTTAATTATAAGAGAAGTTGAGTGGGGGGAAGGAGGAATGGAAAGGATCTTTTGGCTTTAAGGTGAAAATTTAACTCACCGCCTTTTCCTCTCCATCTTGCTTTAGGCTGCTTCTTTGGAAATGGAGATAAGCTTGCTGGTTCACTGCTGCACAAAGATTTTTTGTTATTTAAAGAGACAGTTTATTTTTACATGGTGTTAGTTAACTGAATGTTTGTCTGATGTTGAACTTAGAACCATCTACTTAGATATGAAAGAAAAGCTGTGAACTTTCTAGGATGAATCTCTTACTGTGATCCTTGAGAGCTAGATTCATCTGAAACTTTGATTAATGATAATTGCTGTAGGAGATAAAATCTCTTGGGACTGCAGTTGATATTTATTTGGAGTTTTAAATTCAGGTATGACTGTCTAGATAGATCATCAAGTCAGTGATCCAGCATCTGAAAAGAATATGCCACAAGCTATTCAGAAGTTGTTACAGGTGGAAGTTAGTATTTGGGAACAAATTAGAACAACGATCTTGGCCTCTGCTGGAGGTAGGATCCTTCTGATTCAATTTCCCAGTGGTGTTCTTTTGAATGAGAAGCCTCTCCAATTATTCCTGAGTTCTAGCTTAAGGTGAAATTATTAAAAATTAGGACAGTTACCTGAGGTGAAATTACTTTAAGGAAATCATGTCCCTCACTACCTAAAGTTATTTCTATTGTACATGTGAAAGGATATCAGGTGGGGAACACACTTGAGGCCCAGGGTAACTGCCTTGCTGATAAAAAAGGTGAAGAAAATCAGAAATGAAGGAGATGTTACTAAAGGAATGATGGTATTAATCCTTGCTCTGCCACCCAATCCACCTTCCCCATCCTTAACCAGGGAGGAAAAAATAAAAGCCCTTGATTTGGAGGCCCAAAAAGATGACATGGGACAAAGATTTCTTCCACATGGCAGGGAGGTACTGACCAAAGCAGGTGTGAGTCAAATTCTCATGTTATTTACACCAAGGCAGCCACTGGGGTGTCCAAAACCTACGTGATGCTGTGCTGACTATGCTTGTGACTCCTGGATTATACACATCAGCCTGGTAATTAGTGGAGGGATTCCTGATCTGTTGAAGGACAGATAAGGATGCCTTGTGCCATGTGCAAGCCAGAAGGCGACCCCAGGACTGAGATTGTTCCAGAGCATATAGGTGGACTTTACTTAGCTGTTCACAGTGGGCCGCCTCAAACATCTGTTAGTCGTAGTGGACCACCTAACCTCATAAATGGGAGCTTTTCCCTTGTCCTGGGCAACAGCCCCTGTGGTGAGCAGAATTTTATTGGAAAATATATTCCCTAGGTATGGAACGCATTGACTCAGACCAAGGTACCCATTGCACAGCACAAGTTCTCCAAGGTCTGATGCAGGCCCTGGAGACCTCTTGGGAATTTCATACCCTTTGGCATCCTTCCTCTTCAGGCAAGGTACAAAGTATTAACCAAAAGATAAAGAGGCAGTTGGCTAAATTGGACTTAGAAACTGGGTTATCTTGGACCAAAAGTCTTCCCCTTGTCTTGCTTAGAATTAGGACTAAACCTCAGAGGAATATTGGATTGTCACCTTACAAACTCTTATATGGACATCCATATCCTAGAGGAAGAAGACTAAAAGGTGTAGACCTATATGGGATGCCAGAGACTCGTTTATTAGAAAATATTTCTTACAACTTGTTAAGCATTTACATGAGCTACAATTAAAAGGACTTATTGCTCAGACCCCTCCTCCAGGATTTGCTGTGCATAAATATCAGCCAGGAGACTGGGTCCTGATCTGAATCTGGAATGAGGAAAAATGGATCCCAACCTGGGAAGGATCTTTCTAAGTCCTTCTGACTTCAGATGCTGCTATAAATAGGACCAAGGAACACGGTTGAATTCATCACACTCGAGACATAGGACCTGTGGATGCTCCAAAAGCATGGATTGTAGAGCCTGATGCTACAGATGAATTGAAATTACATTTGAAAATAAGGATTCATTAACTTTGGGAGGGGATTGATGGACTGTGTATGCAGATTTCTATCAGGATTTTTGATTTGATTTGACTTTGATTTGAGGATTCATTTTGGGAACCAGTGGAATGAACCCTAAGGAATTGATAACTTAGAGAGACATTGTGAAAATATGCTTTGATTATTTGAGGATAAGGAATGTGAAAGAATGTTGAAAAATTTTTATGAGAAACCACAGTAGGGTATAGAAGAACAGGGATTGTATGGGGCAAGCAATGTGGTTTCTTAAAAACTATCTGAGAAATCTTAAACCTCAGTTTTGCTTTTTTTTTTTTTAATGTGACCTTGAAGAAATGAAATTTTTCATGTAGTTACCTCATCTCTAGTCAGCTCATTATCACCCCACCTGCCATATAAGGGAAAAGTAACTGCAAGAGCCAATCTGGACTAAAAGCTTTGCATAAGGGGATTTTGGGCAGGGGTTGGGTGGTGCTTCTTTATTTAACTGAGCTCTCTTACTTGAATCTGGCCTCCTCCTTCTGGACTTCCCAGAGGTAAGGACTGCCTGCTTCTTCAGAGATTCTAATAAAAACCTTTCAATCTTCACTTTGAGATGTCTCCAAGTAGTCAATTTGGATTAGGGTCTTTGTAACCCCCAATCACTTTATGTGAAAATACATCAATATAGATATACATATTTTAATATATATTTATATGTATTCATACATGCCTTTTTATGAGTTTGAGTACAAAGAGTTGTGATGACTGCGTTTAGCACCCACAGTATTTTAAAATCAGCCAGAGTCAGGATAAGGGAAAATCCTTGATCTTTATTATTTACAGAGTTGAAGGTGAATGGCCACAGGAAGTGAGAGCAATGGCAACACGAATCCGGCCAGCAGTGCCTCTGACTCTCACACTCCACCCACCAAATCTTCTACACAATTTCCTATACAGCACATCAAACTTTCACAGAGAGTGGGTGGGGCCATTCTTTCTCCAAGCATATATTAATAGAGTATTGTCCAATTGCTAATTAGCCTCAAGTGCTCGGACCTTAGTGCATCTGCTCAACTTCAGCCCATTACAAAGAGTCATGTTATTGTTAGGGAAGAAAAAGACTTTTATTTTTGATTTTGTTTTTTGCCTTTCTCCCTAAGTAGTAATAAAAATATTCAATAGCAACAACATGCTATTATAACATCATATTTGCTAGAAATGAAGTTTATATTCAGAATCATAAAATACATAGATTGCTACAACAAACATTTTCAAGAAGTATAAAACAACGTAGTATGGAAGGTCCACAAAGGGGGTTTATAAAATTCCATGTATCACATCATCATCATCATTTTCACTACTAACATGTTTTTTACATAGAGCTCTAAGGTTTGCAAAGCACTTTGCAGAAATTATCTCATTTGTACCTTACAAGAGTCCCATAATCTAAGTGCTATTTTAGATGCGGAAACAGACTGAGAAAGACTGAGAAAAGTTAGCTGTCTTATTCAAGGTCACTCAGCTTGGGAAAATCTGAGATTTGAACTCGTGTTTTTGATTTCAAGTTATCTGTTTATTAAACTAGTTTGCTAACTAGTGTGCCAAGCATTTCACCAAAGGTATATCAATCCAGGAAAGCAACTGAAGTGGTCATACAGTGAGAATGAAAAACTCTAGAGGAAGGTATAAATGGAAAGACTGAGGGATATTTTAGCTTCTAAAAAAATCCTAAAACAACAACAACAATACAACGCAGAAGGAAAAATGCTTCCAGAACAGTTATTGCTCATATTTTCTGTGGAAGTTAAATGGGAAAATATGGAGAAAGCCTTTTGTATATCCACCAGATGAGAAGGTAAGGAATAGTTATATACATAGTTTGAAGGAATTCCTAGATTGATGAGATCTCACCTTTCCCAAAATCATAACTAAATAGGAACACCTAAATAATACTAACTAAATAATAAAAACAGTGATTAACATTTACACAGTACTTTCTTTGGGTGCTAAGTGTTTTGTAAATATAATCTCATTTAATTCTTATGATAATCTTGGGAGGTAGGTATTGCTATTATCCTCATGTTATAGCTGAGGAAACTGAGACAGAGTTCAAATGACTTGTCCAGGCTCACACAACTAGGATGTATCTAATACCAGATTTGAAATTCAGGTTTTCCTTGTCTTTGGGCTCAGCACTCATCTCCTGTGCCATGTAGTTACCCCTATATAATAATAAAACATAAGTAAACACTTCACAAACCTAAAAGAGCTATAAGAATTTTATTTTTATTGTGGTTAAAACAACTTTCTCACTGGAATTACAATTGAGCTAGCACACTAGTGGTTGAATTCCCTGTAGCATGCTTCTTTAATCATTCTATGTCATAGCAAAAGTATCTTATAGCACCAGAAGTATTGCACTTGAAACAGTTTGGGAACAATAATTGCAGGAACAATAATATCAGTAGCAACAGCAAACAAGAAACAGAAACAACTGGATCATTATAAGGCATTGAGGTCCACAAAGCACATTCCTTACAACAGTGTTAAGAGATAAGTGTTGAAAACCTGAACTTAAAAAAGACCAAGGACTGCTACTGAATACAGGACCATCTCCAGTCTGGCCACTGGACCCAGATGGCTCTGTAGCAGAAAGTGAGGCAGGTAACCTTGCCGAGTCCTCTCTCACTTCAATCCAATTCATTCACAAACTGAGACAGAGTTTGAATGACTTGTCCAGGCTCATACAACTAGTATATATCTAATATCAAATTTGGGATCACCCCCCCTAATGTTATGGTCCTCTTCCAGAACGAGAAACAAACAACAAAACAACAACTTGAATTATAAGCACATTTTCCAAATGAAGAAGGGCACATAACATAGTGTTTAAATTACCTTTCCAAAAATGGAAGACCAGACTATATTGAGGATTATTTTCATCCTGATTTATTGTAAGGGTAGTGAATTCATTTTCTAGCAATGGACTAAATAGTTAAATTTTGGCTGTCTCAATTAATCTTGACATTTGTGTCCTCCTTTTTTATGTTGAGAGGTTCTTGTTTGTATTTGTTGTTGTTGTTTGTTTTCCAGCAAGTTTATCTCTTTGTCTGGTTTTAGATTGTCAAGTATTTTGGTCAAGGATAGTCTCCAATTCAAAGTACAAAGTGTAATGTACAAACTAATGTACATCTGTTACTGAGATGATTTCTGGTGTTCAAGTTTTGGAGATAGTAAGTAAAATAAAACTATCAACCAGAAACTGGATTTATAAAATATTTTCATGGTAGTTGATACTCACAAATTGCTATCACCTACATAGATTATTAGATTTGGAGTTCTCTTCTAGTTACTTTTTTCCCTTAGAAACAGGCAGGGCAGGGATTGATGCTCCCACTATTAGAAATAGCAAAATTGAGGCTTAGAATAACTAAATGAGCTATTCAGGGTAACACAGCTGGGGAGTACCTGGGACACCACAATCCAAGTTTCTGAACTAGTACAGTGGTCTTTCTACTAGACTGCTGCATTGATGCCTATAAAATCCTTGTCTCCGGCACTTCTGTACCAATAACTGAAAGTTTTAATTAAAAAGAAAATAACGAATACTACAATATATATAGAGCTTCCTATATCTATATCTTACAAAAGTTCTCTTGAAACGAAAGGTAACATAATAAAGAGAATCCTCTCAAGGCAGAAAAACTCTAATTCTAGATCCATTTCTACCCCTGAAAGTGTCTTAAGCTATCAGTGACTTAAGACAACTCTAAAAATATAAGTTACAGAAAAAATTCTTTATTGCTTTGAAATGGTATCTTGTTTTAGTTCCCTTGACCCTTACCTTTCTTGTTAGCATAGTAAATAGTAGCAGAGTCAGTAGATAGTATAAGAATGGGTACATATTTTTGTCCCCTTCCAGGAGAATTTATTTGAATAATTTAATTAGCAATTCCTTTATACCAAGAAATCATATATTTGGTTCGTTATCTTTATGTATTTTTATAATTATATCTTAACTTAAAAATATCTCCAGTAATGAAAATTTTAAGAAACAAGGAAAAATGGGCTATTCATGATCTCATAATCTTGTAGAGGCCATGAAATTATACCTCAGGGATAGCTGTTTTCTGTCTGACTGCCTAAAGCTAGATATGAAAACACAAAAATACAGATAAAAAGCACAGAATACGATCACCAAACTCACATGCATTAGAATCATACTTACTATAAAACTTACAGACTAAACAAGAGATTTTTAGGTTGCTAATGCAATAATTTTTGGTTAGCCAAGCAAAAAAAAAAAAAAAGTAGAAAATATAAGTGAAACTAAGAAGAGTATGTCTCAGCAAGTCATAATAGATTATAAAAAGAAGTCTGAGATTTTGAGACACATATGCTGCTTCCTTATTAAGGTAAATGTTATGAGAAATCATTTCTTCCTATAAAATATCTTATCTTGGACATGATTCTTTTCAACAATGAGGTGATCTAGACCATTTCCAACAGATTTGTGATGCAGAGAGCCATCTGCATCCAGAGAGAGAACTGTTGGCACTGAATGTAGATCACAGGATAGTCTTTTCACCTTTTTTGTTGTTATTTGCTTACTTTTTGTTTTCTTTTTTTTTTCTTTTTTGATGATTTATTTCTTGTGCAGCATGATAATGTGGAAATATAAAGGAATTGCACATGTTTAACATATATTGGATTACTCAGTGCTGTCTAGGAGAGGAGAAAAATTTGAAACATGAGGCTTTGCACAAATGAATGTTGAATAGTATCTTTGCATATATTTTGAAAATGAAAAACTACTATTTAAAAAAAATTTAAAAATCTCATCTTGCCACTGCTATAATATCTTGGACTGAGGTTTTGAAAAGGTGAATGTTGAATAGTATCTGCATATATCTTGAAAAAAAAGTACTATTTAAAAAAAAATTAAAAAAACAAAAAACATCTCATCTTGCCACTGCTATATCTTGGACTGAATGGATTTTTGGTTAAATTCAATAGGGAATTTTTCAAACTCAGGTAGTGCATTTTTGCATTTGCTTGATGTTAAGAGCCAATAAACCTATGGACAGACTCTCTCTTTGGGCAGGTAACTGTGATTTAAATTCTATTTTGGTTTCTGCAGCCATCTTGTAACTTAGAGTTGTGCAATCAAAAAATGTATTACCATGTAAGTAGGTGATCTATAACCCCAATGCAAGTTAAGTCACCCAAATTGATAGAATGGATTTGGGACTAAGATAATCAATAACAACAACATAACCACTTTTTGACAACACCAAACAATTCTTTTATGGCATTTCTTCCTAACTGATTTCCCCCTACCTATTGTCCTTGATAAAAGTACTTTCTCCTAGATGTAATGAAAATGGATAGACCATTTACAATGCCATTCTGCTTAATAGAATTCCCCTTTTTCATTTTGTTACAATCAGATTTTTAGGCCCTTTGTTTTTATTAAGAGGCTTCATTTGAGTCAATCTACACATGTGTATATAGTAGGCAATTCTATTGATCAAAGACAACTAGCAATTGAAAAGATGGAGACATTCCAGATATGAATTGCTCTCACATTCTGAACATAAAATAAAGACAACTATGGATTACAACAATAACAAGTTGTTTTATACGAATACACACAGGAAAGATTGAGATTCAGTTAAGATTTTTATCTGTATTCTTGGCAGAGACTTTTACTAGTGGCTGAAACACATTGAACTAGCAATAATGACATCTCTGAAATTAAAAAAGAATGTGATTTTAAATATTTGCTTTGCAACCTGGAAAAGATATTACCTATTTATCAGTTATTTAATCAAATAAACAAACATTTATTAAATGTTTCTTTGTGAGAGGTATTCTACCATTGGGCATACAAAGAAACACAAAAAATTTTGGATGATACTTGAAGAAATTTCAGCAAGTGAACATCAGAAAAAAGGTATCAATGATCAAAAATGACATATTTTGAGTTGAAAGGTGCCAATCATATCAGCCAACCCAACTCTATTAGTTTATCCCTAAGAAACAAAGAACTGAAGTGAACTGATCAAGGTCAAATATATAATAATGGATAGAATTAAGATTTCAAATCTTGTTTTCTGACTTTGCATCTACTGTTCTTTTCATTGAACTATACAATGAGCTGTTGGAAACTTCCTTATTTAGGGAGAGATTCTAGAAAATATCCCAGAATAGCTCCTCTCCCATTAGAAAGAAATAAAGAAATAGAAAAATAACAATAAAAACAAAGCACAAAAAGTCCAACAGTAGAGATTTGGACCTTACACAATTTGATGAGATTTGGAAAGCACAACAAAAAATGTACAAATGGATTACTTTATTAGAGATGTATAAACATTAATTTTATTCTAAGACTACAGACTGCCATATGATGGTATATGCCACTTTCAGTCTTTATTCATGACTAGCTTAGTACAATATTTAACTCCATAGAGATAACTCTATATAATACATATGCTTATACACTCATATATATCCTTGAACTTTACATAAAGTGATGGAGATAATAAAACAAATCTTCCCCTAATACTGTAAAATTTCTTTTGATGTCCTCTACTTTCTAATATTTAAGGAAACTAAGTACATTATTAACATGGTTGTTTCAAAATAATTTGTTTTCATATCAAGAGGATCAAAGAGAAGGCTGACTAGAGATTGAACAGGACTAGAGGATTTGTGTTCTAAATACATTTAATTTTTGTGGTTGTGGTTAATTTCACAAAGAGATTATTTAAGAAAATTTCTTTTCACTTTACTCACATCTCTCCTTAGAACTGAATAAAGCCATCGAATAGAAAATTGAAGAGTTGGATATTAGTAATTTACCTGAGATGAACTGATTCCAAGATTTAAAGTTGTTTCTTTACTTGTCATATGGTACAGAAGAGCTCATTAGGAAATGTTTGCCAGTGACAGCCTTTGTCTATATACAATATATAAGTAGGAATTTCTCTCAAGTTTTTTCTTATTAACAATTTGAATTATGGAATTTAGGACTAATATTAGTTATATTTGCAAAAGAATAAAAACACTTGCTGAAATGAAGAGTGTGTAGATGTGAAATTCTTATAATCAACAAGCCATTTATTAAGCACTTACTATGTGCCAATCATTGTGCAAAGATTTGGAGATACAAAGAAAGGCCAAAAAAACTCTGTCATTAAAAAAGGAATTCATATTTGAATGGAGGAGACAAAATGCAAAAAATCTAGATATATAAAATATAGAAAGTTGAAAAAAAGGTATTGAAATGGGAGGGTATTAGGAGCTAGTAGTTAAAGGCAGTGTATCTCTTGCAGAAAGACTTTCTGATAGGCTTCCTCCTTTCATTGAACAGTGTAGATAACTTCTCATTGACAATGAAGAATCAATAAAATGGATGGAAAGAAGAGAAAAAAAGAAGGAAGGCTAAGAAGAGGGAGGAAATGAAGGATAGAGCAAAGGGAAATCAAAAGAAAAAATAAGGAATTTTTTAAAAATAAATTTGCTTAGCAACTTTATGCCAATAAATTTGATAACCTAAGTGAAATGGATGACTACCTCCAAAAATACAGACTTCCCAGACTAACAGAGGAAGAAGTAAATTGCTTGAATAGTCCCATTTCAGAAAAAGAAATAGAACAGGCAATTAAACAACCCCTTAAGAAAAAACCCCAGGACCAGATGGATTTAATGTGAATTTTACCAAACATTTAAAGAACAATTGGCCCCTTCATATAAATTATTTGATAAATAGGGAATGAAGGAGCCTACCAAATTCTTCAGACACAGACATGGTCTGAACCTAAACCGGTAGGCTAAAACAGAGAAAGAAAATTATGACCAATCTCCCTAATGAATATTGATGCAAAATCTTAAATAAGATATTACAAAAGACTACAGAAAATCATCTCCAAGATAATCCAGATTTATACCAGGAATGCAGGGCTGGAATTTAGCTATCAAATAATTGGCCATGTCAATAACCAAATTAACAAAACCATATGATCATCTCAATAGATGCAGAAAAGATTTGATAAAAAATCCAACATCCATTCCTATTAAAAAACACTTGAGAGAAGGAAAAATGGATTTTCCAAAATAATCAGCAGTCTATTTAAAACCATCAGTAAACATATGTAATGGAGACAAACTGCAACCATTCCCCAATAAGATCTGAGGGAAACAAGGTGCCCACTATCACCGTTACTATTTAATATTGTATTAGAAACGCTAGCTATAAATAAGAGCTGAGAAAGAGATTAAAGGAAAGAAAAATGAGGAAGCCAAAATCACCTTTTGCCGATGACATGATGGTTATTAGAAACCCCAGAGATTCCTAAAAAAGTTATTAGAAATAATCCACAACTTTAGCAAAGTTTTTATAAAATAAACCCACATAAGTCATCAGCATTCTTATATACACTAAAAAATCCAACAGTCAGAGTTACAAAGAGAAATTCCATTTAAAGTAACTACTGATAATATAAAATATTTAGGAATCTATCTGCCAAGGAAATTAAAACTTTAGAGCAAAATTACAGACCATTTTCACAAAATTAAGTCTGATCTAACCAATTGAAAATATTTGTTTTGGATAGGGGAAATATAATAAAGATGACAATATTCCTAAACTAATTATTTATTTAGGCCATACCAATCAGACTTAAAAACTATTTTAATGACCTAAAAAATAACAAAAAGTTCAATGGAAAACAAAAGGTCAAGAATTTCAAGGGAATTAATAAAAAAATCAAATGATGGTGGCTTAGCTGTACCCGATCTAAAACTATACTATAGAGCAGCAGTTACCAAAACTATTTTTATTCAAAGAATAGATTTTGATCATGGAATAGATTAGGGTTCAAGGGATAAAAAGTCAAAAAATACAACCCTGTCTTTGAAACCCAAAGATCCCAGCTTTGGGATAAGAACTTACGTTTATAAAATTGTGGGAAAATTGGAAACAATATGGAAAACTAGGCATTGATCCATACTTAACGCCGTAAAAGATAAGGTCAAATTTAGACCTAGGCAAAAGAATGAAAATTAATAAATTAGAGGAACATAGGATAGTTTACCTCAGACCGTGGAAGGGGAAGGTTTTTATGACCAAAAGAACAGAGATCATTCGATCAAAAATAGAAAATTTTGATTATAAAAAAAAGTTTTTTGTACAAACAAAACTAATGCAGAAAGATTAGAAGGGAAGCAATAAACTGGGAAAATATTTTACAGTCAAAGGTTCTGATAAACCTATTTCCAAAATATATAGAGAATTAACCTAATTTATAAAAAACGCCATTCTCCAATTGAAAAATGGTCAAAGGATAGAACAGACAATTCTCGATGAAGAAATTGAAACTATTACTAGTCATATGAAAAGATGCCCAAGTCATTATTAATCAGAGAAATGCAAATTAAGACAACCTAAGATATTACCCACACCTGTCGATTGGCTAAAGACAGGAAAAAATAATGATGATTGTTGAGGGGATGTGGGAACTGGGAATTGATTCATTGTTTGGAGTTTGAAAATCCAACCATTTTGGAGAGTAGTTGAACTATGTCAAAAGTTGTCAAACTGTGCATACCCCTTTGATCCAGCAAGTTTTTTACTGGATTATATCCCGAGATTATGAAGGGAAAGGGACCTGTATGTACACGAATGTTTGTGGCAGCCCCTTTTGTAGTGGTAGAAACTGGAAACTGAATGGAGTCCATCATTGAGAATGGTGAATAAATTGTTATAGAAAAATGGAATATTTTTTAAGAAATGACCAAACAGGATGATTTAAAACCGAGATTAACGAACAGCTATGAAATGAGCAGGTCCAGGAGATCATTATACTTCAACAACAATACTAGATGATGACCAGTCCTGATGGATAGATCCCAGCAAAGATCCCAAACATTTCTAAGGAGCAGTAATGAACTGAATTTACCCAGAAAAAACCTGGGAGAGGACAAAACCAACATTGAATTCCCAGTCCCAATTTATGCAACCCAATTTTTCACGTAATTGTAAATAATTCAGAGTCTGACTTTTTAACAAAAAATGTTTTTGTATATTATTTGGTATCTAATTATATTTTAATATATTTAAATCATTCATCCCCATTTAGGGAGGGGGGGGGTAAGAGGTGAAAAATTAACAAGATTTTTAAAATTTTAAATTAATTATAACCAAAAAAGGATTAAAAAAATAAAAAATAATAAATAAATTTTTTTATAAACCTATAAACAAAAATATAAAAGGAAATATTAACCCTTAACATATATTTTTTTCTGAACAATTTTTTTATTTCAATTATAACATAGATTAAGTTCCCTTGAGTGGGAAGGGAAACAGATTAATATTTATAAAAACATCTTTATCATATTTCCCTTTTAAAAAGAAGTTGAAAAGGCCATCAATTATTTTAGGGACATAAAAAAACAAAAGATTTGTTTGAAACATTACTTAGGGTTCTTTTTAATAAATTTCTTCCATCCAACCCTCAAAATATCCTACCTTTGAAATTTATGTTAGACATAACCCTTCTATAAATATCAAAAAGACATAAAACAGCAAGGTGTACAACTTTGGTTACATTATTAGAAACCATCTAGCAAAGAACTTAAGTTGAAGCATTTCTATGTGTATGGGAAAGTCTTACAAGTGGTCATTTCATTTTTCACCTCTATATACTTATTTGGATTTTACCCTTGACTTCATTATTCTGCAAGATGGCATCAGATTCCATATTTATACTTCACAAACACTCTATCCTCTGACTGGAGATCAGAAAAGTTTTTTGGTTGGTTTGTTTGTTTTTTAGCAATTTCAGAACCTCCTTATAAAAGAGAGTGTAAAAATTATAAGTTCATTTTAGGCAGGGACTATCTTTTAATATTTTCATCCCCAGTGATTAGTCCAATGTCTGGCAAGAATAGCCATTTATAAAATGTTTTTTGACTGACTGATCCTGTCTGTATTTGTTATTGTATTTTCATCATGGTCAGATATTATACATTGTACTGGAAGAGATTTGTAATTACTCAAAAGAGCTTGAGCATACTATTCACCTGGGGGGAAATGGATAAAGAATATATGTAGCATTGATTATGACATGCATTAGGATAGAAAGCAAATAGCTCTTCTAAGTCACTATATAGAAAATTAAACAGTAAGACTTATTGCCTTTGACAAATTAAAAACCTTTATTAACAACCCAAAGTTTCCCATGGAAATAAAGAACCATAACTTTAATAGGAATGTTCTATTGGTATTTCTGAATGGCAACAAGACAGAAAATACAGGAGTCTTAGGGAAAAAAAATAGTTTCACATAGAGAGTAATGGAACTGTGAACAACATACTTCATAAAGCCAGTGAAGATCTTTGAAGACAAAGAGGATTTTTAAAAATATCATAAATTAAATCTATGATAGAAAAAGAAAATAGATAACCTTAACCCCACTTTTTTGTGGGGGGTGAGGGATGCCTGATGGGCATCTCCAGGATTCCATGGTTATCTCCACAGTGTTAGGAGAAAGCAACAAAGGCTTCTAGTATGTTGGGGTGACTTTTTGATGACCTTGTAAGAGAAGTGGACAAAGTACATAAGATGGTACATTGATATGTTGTTCTCTGCATCCATAAGAATGAGATCATAGATGTACCTCAATATGTGAACATATACCAGGCATTTTTCTAGGATCTAGGGATACAAATTAAAAATCAGTTTCTGATCTTAAAATGCTTGTGTTTTATTGAAGATAGGTAAAGGAGAACAACATACAGTCAGATAAGTAAATACAAATTATATACAGATTAAATATAATGCATTTAAAAGGTTAGGGTGTCACTAACAAGTAAGGGAATTAGTAGAATACTACTGACCTAGAAAAATAACAAAATTAATCTGGAAGAAGAAAAGGTCAAGAATTTCAAGGGACCATATTAAAAAAAAAAATCAGATGAAGGTAGCCTAGTTGTACCAGATCTAAAACTATATTATAAAGCCATCAAAACCATTTGGTACTGGCTAAGAAATAAACTAGTTGATCAGTGGAATAGGTTAGGTTCCCAGGACAAAATAGTCAATAACTATAGCAATCTAGTGTTTGACAAAGTCAAATACCTCAGCTTTTGGGATAAGAATTCACTATTGGACAAAAACTGCTGTGAAAATTGGCAACTATGCATTGACCCACACTTAACACCATATAGCAAGATAAGGGCAAAATGGGTTCATGATGTAGACATAAAGAATGAGATTATAAATAAATTAGAAGAACATAGTATAGTTTACCTTTCAGACCTGTGGAGGAGGAAGGAATTTGTGGCCAAAGAAGAACTAGAAATCATTATTGATCACAAAATAGAAAATTTTGGATCATATTAAGTTTAAAAGTTTTTGTACAAACAAAACTAATGCAGACAAGATTAGAAGGGAAGCAATAAACTGGGGAAACATTTTTACAGTCAAAGGTTCTAATAAAGTCCTCATATCCAAAATATATAGAGAATTGATTAAATTTATAAGAAATGAAGACATTCTTCAATTGATATATGGTCAAAGGATATGAGACAATTTATAGATGAAGAAATTGAAACTATTTCTAGCCATATGAAAAGTTTCTCCAAATCATTGATCAGAGAAATGCAAATTAAGACAACTCTGAGATACCACTACACATCTCTCAGATTGACTAAGATAAGAGGAAAAGATAATGATGAATGTTGGAGGGTATGTGGGAAAACTGGGACACTTGATACATTGTTAGTGGAATCATGAACAGATCCAACAATTCTGGAGAGCAATTTGGAACTATGCTCAAAATGTTATCAAACTGTGCATACCCTTTGATTCAGAAGTGTTACTACTGGGCTTAAATATTTGTGCAAAAATGTTTGTGGCAGCCCTTTTTTGTAGTGGCTAGAAACTGGAAATTGAATCAGTTGGAGAATGGTTGAATAAATTGTGGTATATGAATGTTATGGAATATTATTATTCTGTAAGAAATGACCAATAGGATGATTTCAGAGAGGCCTGGAGAGACTTACATGAATTGATGATGAGTGAAATGAGCAGAACCAGGAGAACATTATACACTTCAACAACAGTACTATATAATGATCAATTCTGATGGATGTGGCTATCTTTGGCAATGAGAGGATCCAAATCACTTCCAGTTGTTCAGTAATGAAGAGAGCCATCTATACCCAGAGAGAGAACTATGGGAAATGAGTGTGAACCACAACATAGCATTTTCACTTTTTCTATTATTGTTTGCTTACATTCTTGTTTTCCTTCTCAGATGTGTTTTCTTCCTTTCTAGATCTGATTTTTCACATATAGCAAGGTAACTGTATAAACATGTATACATATATTGGATTTAACATATACTTTAACATACTTAAAATGTATTGGACTACCTGCCATCTAGGGGAGGGGATGGGGGGAAGGAGAGGAAAAGTTGGGACAGAAGGTTTTGCAAGGTTCAATGCTGAAAAATTACCCACGCATATGTTTTGTAAATAAAAAACCATAATAATTAAAAAAAATTTTCCTTTTTTTCCTACTCAAGAGCTTTGTGATTTTGGCCAAGTCACCTCAATTTTCTTAGCTTTAGTTTCTACGTAAAAGAAGAAAGTTAAACTACGTGACATGTAGGGTCCATATCTTCTGTCTCTAAATGTATTAGGAATGTCTTAAAATGTATTGTTTTTGAGGTTGTCAAATACCATTGAATGTGCTGAAATTTATAATGCCATTTGCAATCCAGAGGGAAAAAAAAAATCACATAAAAATGGACTGAAATGCATGTAAGACAATAAGAGAAATATAATTACTCATTTTAAATGCTTTTGAATAATTGTACCTGAGAATATGCCTACCTCATTGTTTATATTTACTGATAATTAAACTTGCATTTATATGAATTATAATTTTGTTTAAGGTTTACATGCCTAGGAGTTACTATGGAAAATTGAAACAGCATCTTCATAACACACTAAAATTTCTAATTTTACAAATAAATGTTCATGTAAATGGTAGAATTATAGAATATCAGAGTTGGGAAAGACCTGAGAGGTAAGGTCTTTTCCAATCCTTACTTTAAATATGAATCCATTCTTGGCTAGGTAGTGATCATCTAACTTTTATGTGCACACCTCTAAATATTAGGAATTCACTACCTCATGAAAGATCACTTTCTATTTTGGAATATCTCTAATAATTAGAGTGTCTTTCTTTCTACTATTTGAAAAAAAAAGTCCTACAGGTCCTGAATCAAAACAGTCTCTGTGTATCATTTTTACTTAAGAAAAACAAGTTTTTAAGTACCTACCATGTGCCAGATTAAAGGGATACATGGAAAAATATTAAATTGTCCTAATTTATATTCTGGAATATGGCAAAATGAGGCAGATAATAGGAGTAATGATAATAAGTATTTACTAAGAACCTATAATATATTGGATGCGAATTCATTAAATTCTTTATGAAATACATATTAAACATATACAGAGTCACTTCGGGGCATGGTGTAGGCCATAACGATACACCAGGACATTAAGATAAAAAGAAAGGTCTCATGCAGGTCAGAAATCACTGTGCTTCAAAGTAAACTAGGACTAAAAGAGGCAGAAATGAAGAATCATTGCCTGTGCAAGGCTGAATATTCCCTTTTGTGATTTCCAGTTGAGCCACTCTTTATCGACCTTATTTTCACTAACATGTCATAGGTGTTTGGTGGAAAGCAAAATAATACAAGGGAGAAACAATAGAAGTAGCATTTTGCTCTGATATAAATATGGCTTTTGCTAACATATATTCTAGTTAAATAACCTCACTAAGAAGATTATGCAGGCCCTATTTTCCTGATTGGAAAAACTACATATAAAGTTTGGGTATAGGTCTTGATACTTAATAGGCATTTAATAAATGTTTATTGAATGAATAAATGAATGAGTGCCACAGTCTCCAGCTTGAAGGATTTCCCTTAGACATGAAACTTAGGCTTAGTGAATAATAAGTAGGTGCCATAGGAATTTTTAGCAAAATTCATTTTAGGATTCTGGTTGCTAAAAATCCTTCAATCACATGATAAATCATTAAATTCTTGCAGCAAAAAAGAGTAAATTCCATTTTGGTATAAGATACATATGTGATTTTCCTACAAAGTCAACCTATCTGATAAAATATGTTATTTTGATTGAGGTTCACATTTCTATATCCTGAGCTAATGCCTTTGTACCAAGCTGAAATCCAAAATAGTAGTTTGCTGAAGAGATTTATTATATACAATTAAATATGCATTATTATTGTTGTTGTTATTATTTTTACCCAACAGTAAAAGTATGCATAAAATCAAATTAATGATGCATTCCATTTTCAAGCATGCTCTCTTGAGTTATACATGTCATCTGTCTGCAACATTTCCATTGAGTTCATTATTTAACATCCCAGAATAAGTTCTGTTTCTATCCCTTTGATTTGTTCCAGCTAATTTTAGCCTTGTAAGATGTTAAACAGTAATGTTATCTTGCCCTTCTCTTCTACCTTCTTTATTAGGGTGAATACATCACTAATAGATCCTTTGATTATGGGGGGGAAAGTTTATATTTAAACTGTCAAGGAATTAATGTGTCATAGAAGAGTGATGAATTTAGAGTCAGATCACCTGGTTTGAAATTGCAGTTCTCCAATGTGTTATTGAGCAATTTCCTCTCCATTTGTGGATCTCAGTTTGCTCAATTTAAAAAAAAAAAAAAAAAGGTTAGAGGGCTGCATGAGATTATACCTTTTATCTCTAAATCTGAAAATTCAAAACATCATATGATATTGACACAAATAATATAACTGATAACTGATAAAATAATTGATTATGGCATTATGATACATAGCAATACTGTAATACAAAGAGATACAAAGCAATTACTGTGGTAGGAAATTTGAAAGCTCTATTTAATATTTACTCTATTGGTTTGTGATTTCTCAGCACTCAGAATCCCAGAATTTTGGGGGCCTAGAATCATCTCAGTGACTACTCTAATTCAACTCAAAAAGGATCCAAAATGAATTCCATCTACAAATTGTCAGCCAGTCTTTTCTCAGACCTCCAATAAGAGAAAATCTATGGATCCTTAAGACAACCTAACTCATGACTGAATAGTACTTATTGTTAGGGTATATATCCTAACATTAAGCTTAAGTTTTCCTCTTTACAATTTCTCTTCATCATTTTTTCAATCAAGAAAATAAGTGTAATTCCTCTTCTGTGAAACAACAATGTTCTCCATTCAAACTCTATATGGATAGGAAACCATCTCCCAATACCCCAATGTTAATCACATCAGTCTCCTACTGATAAATCTTGTATGTCTCCCAGTGACTTTTAGGAGAATGTCTAAACTCTACAGAGTTGCATTCAAGTTCCTTGAAAACTTATCTCTACAATTTCCCTCCAGCTTTAAACTGTTCTATTCTCTGTACAGCTACCATGAGGGCAGCTAGGCAGTGTGTGGATTTCCGTTCTGGGCCTGGAATCCTGAGATCATTATAATTTCAGATACTCACTAGCTTTTTGATCCTGGCCAAGTGACTTAATCCTATTTGCCTCAGATTCCTCATTTGTAAAATGATCTGGTGAAGGAAATTGAAAACCATTCTAGTATCTTTGCCAAAGAAATCCCACATGGGTTCATGAAGAATACAACATGACAGAAAAGTACTGAACAAAAACAATCTCTTCCATTCCAGCATAGCCTCTCTCCTTATAAAATCAGCATCCTTACTAATTTCTTCAGTGCTTTACTCTAACTCCACCCCAGTCCACAAAAGTATAAATAGTTCGTCTATAATGTAATGTCCAAAATGTAATGCCTCAAAAACATTGTACTTCCTCTAGGAGATTTTCTCTAATTATCTACCTCTCAGAGACTTCTCACTTTTCTCTACAATGTGTTGAAAAACAATAATTTCAAATGCAAAACAGCCTTATGTGAGCATTTTTCTTGTAGATCTTATAGATCTACAAGATGCTTCTGTGTATAAAGTCTCGATCTCTTATCTTCTTGACTGAATAACAGTTTTTTGATAGGCCTAGAGTCAATTAGTCAGCCAATAAGCATTTATTAAGTAGCAATTACGTGTAGAACATTATGCTGATTGCAGATTTGTCAATCATGAAAGGACACAAATTTTACAAGACAACAAATAAGAGAAGGATTTCTCCCTTAGAATCCTGAACCATCAGAATTAGACAGACTTTAGAATCACCTAATTGGCAAGTGAAAAAACTCATGGAGAAGAATGGGGAAGGAATTTGCATCTACAAAGCAATGATAGAAGAAAAGGCAACAAAGATTTAATTATATAAAAAAGACACCTGAGACCCAACGATATTAAGTGACTTTTTCAGAATCACACAGGTGTGTGATTATTTTCACTGCACCATGAAAATATTGTTATCTGTGATGAAAAAATAGCACACAACCAATATATTAAAACATTCAAAAATAAAATATTACATAATAAATGAAGGGAGGATTCCTTATTGATTGGAATAATGAAGGAAAACATTGTGGATATCACATTTAATTTGGATGTTAATATATGGATGCAAATTCTATATAATGCTATAGCTTATGAGCGAAGGTTCTACCTAATTTTTCACTTTCCTTTGGTGATGTGATCATATGAAAGTAGAGAACTTTTAGCACAGACAATCTGTCACTTTAAGTCCTGGCACAGTGCTCATACAGGTATTGAATATAAAAGGCAGGTTTTGGACTAGGTTTTTTAGAATCCTGGGTTAACCAAATGCTACACCATTCATGGACACCTTATATTTAGTCTATCTTAATTAAGCATGGGACAGTGGGCATAACAATGAATACTTTGTCTATGTAAAAATTCTTAATTTTTTAATGTATCATAAAACTCTGACAATCTATGCAAACCTATTTACACCCTTTTAGAATGTGTTGCTTCTTTAAAATTATAATGGAAAGAACTATTAAAGTTCAGTTAGAAATTAGTGAAAATAAAGATGTAAGTTTTGTTTTCCATCCAAGTTCACAGATTTCTTCACTCCATGGCCTGAAATTGAGAACTCCTGGTCAAAAATGAACATTGATACTGAAATCCAGTTCTTATTTTGCTTGGTTCCAGAGAGCATAACAAGGAAAAATGGGTGGAAGTTGAAAGAGGCATATTTGATATTTTTGAAAGAAGGAAGCAATATACTGAGAATTAGTTATTGTAAAAACAGTGTTATAGGTTATTTTAATAGATACTGACTTCCTGTCAAAGAAAACTTTTAAGTGGGAGATTGGATGACTACTTATAGAGATAATGAGCTAGAGGATTCTTATTCTGTGACTAATTAGTTATGTAAACGATAATTTGACCCTCTGAGACAAAGTTAACGCTTCTATAAAAAAAGACAGTGTAGTATAATGGATAGAGAGTTCAGAATCAGAAAGCTTGGGTCTTATACAAAAAAGGCTTTGTCATGTTAGGCAAGATACTTAACCTCTCAGTGTCACAGTAAGTTCTCTTAGATTACAAACAGCAGAACAATTTCAGCTCTGCCTTGGCATTTTCAGAAGGGGAGTTGAGGGGCAAGATAGCAGAGTGAAGCCAGGAAGGCGTTTTAAATTTTCCCTGAAAAAAAGCAGAAGAAACCAAGTCTCTGAATAGAGTCTGCAATGACAGAACCTACAAAGAGATGGAATGAAACAAGAAAGAAAGAAACAAGAAAGGAAGAAAACAAAGAAACGAAAAAAGAAAGGAAGGCAGGAGAAAAGAGAGAAAGATATATATCAAAGAATGAAACATAATTAGTCAAATCAAAAAGTAATCCATTGAAGAAATCAATTCCCTAAAAAAACACAATTGGCAAAAACAAACAAGCATAGGCACACACACAATTGGCCAAATGCCAAAATAAATAAATAAACAAATAAATAAATGTATGGATAAATAGGTAGATAGGGAGGTAGGTAGGTAGATAGAGAGATAGATAGATACATACATATATACATACATAAAGTCACAGAGAAGTTCCTAGTACTAATGGTTGTTAAAACAAATAAGTACAAAAAATGTTTGTGGCAGCTCTTTTCATAGTGGCAAGAAATTGGAAATTGAGTGGATGCCCATCAACTGGAGAATGATTGAATAAATTGCTGTATGAATGCTATGGAATATAATTGTTCTATAAAAACAATCAGCAGGATGATTTTAGAGAGGCCTGGAGAGATTTATATGAACTGATGTTAAGTGAAGTGAGCAGAACCAGATCATAGTACACAACAACAAGAAGATTATAATGACAAATTATAATTCATCAAAACTGATGAATGTGACTCTTTCCAACAATGAGATGATTGAGACCAATTCCAATGGTCTGGTGATAGAGAGAGCCATCTACACCCAGAGAGATACTGCAGGAAATGAATGTGGATCACAACATAACACTCTCACTCTCTTTGTTATTTGTTTGCATTTTATTTTCTTACTCATTTACTTTTTTTTATCTGATTAGTTTTTGTACAGCAAAAGAATTGTAGAAATGTGATTATACATATTGGGTTTAACATATATTTTAACATGATTAACATATATTGGACTGCTTGCAATCTAGGGAGAGGGTGGAGAGAAGGAGAAAATTTGAAACACAAGGCTGTGCAAGAGTCAGTGTGGTCAAATTATCCATGCATATGTTTTGACAATAAAAAGCTTTATAAAAATTTTAAAAACCCAAGCACTTCTAAACATATAAGTGAGCTGGAATATTTCTGTCTCTTTTAGCTTCATAACTACAATTATCTTTGAAGCAAAAGCCTAGAAAATGCTTTCCTTACATGAGTTCATACTATTATAAAAGTCTCCCACTTCTCATTAAAATCTGTAGCTAAGATATGTCATATGTTCTTTTCTTTAACTGACATTTGTTTGATTTTTTTAGATATAAATTTCAGTGAGACTGCTTTCATTTTGAACTGAGCAATATAAGCAGTGCAACTTACTTTTAAAAATTGTCTGTCCCCTCTCATGCAAAGATCATAAGAAGAGAACATCACCTCCACTTCTCCCTCTCCCTAATTTGTGAGGGATAGTGATCTGTGGCATGATACTGAATTGATTTGAGAAAATTTCCCTCTGTATGTGAAGTGAGAAAAAGTATATTCCATAGTGTCAGTAAAAATCAAACAAACAAAAACAAAAGCAAAAACAAAAACACACCAACCTTTTAGCCTTTCACAAGTTGAAAAAATTTTCAATCAACAATCATTTATTAAGTACCTATTATGTACTAGGCACTGGTATCAAGGACAAAAGAAAAGGAAAAAGATAGATCTTGGCTTAAGAAGTTCACAATCAATCTAATGGGGGATGCAACATGCAAACAAGTATGTACAAATAAGTTATGTACAGGAGAAATAGAAAATAATCATTGCAGATAAGGCACTACAAATAAAAAGGACTAGAAGAGCTGCCTGGGGAAAATGGGATTGAAGCAAGTTCATTTTTTCTTTTCAAAAATGGGTGACTTTGTTTGAGAGGACTCCATATATGATTATTATAAATTAAGCAGAAGAATTTGTCAGGGCATAAGAGATAGGTATAAGTGATAACTTTTACATCACTTAATATAAAATTATATATTTCAAATTTTGTCATTCATAAAATGTAATTCACTTCACATGGTTAAAAAGACAGAAAAGTATTAGCATACTTCTCTATTCTCTGCTCCCTCAATTGAAGTTTATCCTTTATTTTTCAGGGCAAATTTTCAGTAATGTCAAGTGTTATATATGCCATCTGAAATACACCATATTGTTTTTTTTTTGGTGATTGCACAGAAATTCTGCATGCAAATTTTAACTAATTCTTCCTGAGCTTCTGTGATATATTGAAATCTGGTAAGTATATGATGAAAAATTAGATCACATCATCTTTGCCAGTCAGAGGAATGGAAACATCTTAATTGTCTAGAAAACTAACATTTCTACAAAAATAAAGAGAATAATAACAATTGTTATTCAACCATAGAATTTCTGTATCTTTCAAACATATCTCCTAGAAAATGTTTTGATTTGCAGAAACTAAAATTTTGTCCAAAATATTTCATGACTCTTTCAAATGTTTGCATGTCACTACCTTGGGAGAATTGGGAAGGGGGTGCTATTTTTGTGGTAGAAGCCACATTAAACATGAAATGATATGAAAGAGCAAATTCAACAAATACAATTTAACAAATATATGTCAGACAGATATTAATGGTAATATATGGTGCTGTGTGTTGCAGTTAAATATTTAAATATTAAGCAGTCCTTGCTTTTAATGAATTTGCAGTCACCTACATGTTTTGACAAAGATTATATGTGGTTTGTTATACTCTAAAGAGTGGTTAATTTGTATCTATAGTTCTATGAATACAGGCATGGATTTGGCAATAAAAATTTAAGAAAAGTAAATATGATATATTAAAAAGAAGAGTTGGAATTTGACTAAGATAATCTGGGACTTTAAAAAAAATTCATGAGTTTTCCTTTCTGTTGAGGAAAAACTTAATAAGTACAGTGTTTCAAGTGGATAGTCAGACAGAATAGGAAGTGCCAGTAAAGATAAAAGGATATTTGTGGAGTCTCTATAACAGAAAATTGTGGAGAACATAAGAAACACATAGTTTGGAGATGATACCCAATGAAATTTGATGATCAGCAAAGATTAGAAGATCATAGGGAGCAAGTATAGATGAATACAATAAATGATACTAACAGAAAACCTTAACAGCTTTGTTGTTCAAGAGGGTGAAATGCCTTACCATTCATGTGCCTCATCACCTTTGTTCCTTTGAAGATTGATCCTTCATTGTTATTCTAGCCATATGTGTTTTTCTTCTTCCCTTACATTTCTCCCATGTAAAGCCTTTCTTTACACTAAATATTTATGTATTTGAAGATATTTTAGCAGGATTTTAAAAAATAGTTTAAAAATATTACCATCAACAATTACAATCAATCAACATTTATTATGGATGTACTATATTCCAGGAATTGATTTATAGTGAATATATCCTCTGACAGACAAATACAATTAAGCACATTAATGACAATAAAGGGAATACGAGTTACTTTTCTTTTTTGGAGAAGATTCTGGGATTCTGACCCAAAATGCATGCAACCTGAGTTATAATTGGCGGAAATGAATGGTCTATGAATATTATAAAATCATATTTTAAGTTGCAAAATTATAATCCAATGAAGCTATGTGTGTAATCCTGAACAAAAAAGCAGGTGATGGAGGAGAAACTGGAGATTTAAATTTATAATTCCAAAGTTACAGACTTAATGTTTACTTAAATGTTTATAGATCATTCCCTCCCCTTACACCTATGAATTTTTCTTAGGTTTTAAAACCTTTATTTACCCTATTTGATAGTGATCTGACTGAAAATGTTATAAGGAATTGTGATTTATTGGAAATCAAACCATATTTAGAATTAGAATTTCATAGAGAAGTAATAAATTGTCCAAGATTATGCAGATAGTAAATGGCAAAATGAGAGACTGAAACCTCATCCCCTGTTTCTTTTATTTTTATTTATTTATTTTTTTATAATCTAGAGAAAGTCATTTAATTTCTCTAGTCATAGTTATCATCTACATCTTCTTAGCCCCCACTTCCTGCTCTGGTTTGTCTGCATTTGGTGTCATGGAACATTTACCATGATACAGCTTACTTGCCTTTGTAAACTCAGTCTCTTCTGCAGCATGGCTAAGTACTATTGAACAAAGCTGAGTAGCCTGAATATCATATTATGCCAAAGGGATGCTGAGATGAGATACTGTGCAGATGTTCAGGGTCCAGCAGCAAGACCTCTTACTCCAGCTGGAGGTGCAGTTTCCTCTGCAGTGAGTCACTTCTCTCTGCTATAGCTTTGTTTTTATGAAAAAGGAATACAACATTGGTTTGCTTCAAGGGAGATGAATTAGATAAAATGCATCCCTCTGTTTCTATAGCCCTGTTCTAGAACAATAACTACAAAGGGATCTATTTCATACTGCTTTAATAGGACTTGGAATATTAAAGGACAATATGTTAATGGATTGTCTTGAAAAGCTTCTATTGCTTCAATTCTACAAGTGAGCTAATGGGGCAAATACATTTGGATATTAAGCCATATGTAGAAGCATGGTGATGGGACAGCTCTTAGCCTCAAGGGAGGTAACTAATCTCTCTAGCTAGAAATTATCTTTCTCTTTTTGGATAATAAACACTATTTAGTCTCTTCCTTTTTTAAACTAACTTATTGATATGTGTTTATAATACAAGCCATTATTTAGAGATGAAAATAATCCTAGGTATCCTAAAGTATTTTTTAAGAATGACTATTCTTAAATATTTTGTATATAAACTATAATATTCCATATTTCCATCACTATAGGCTTTCAATTAAATATGTTTTGCATATCTGTTTTATGTCAGCTGCATAAGTATACTTGCATGTATTTCTAATCTTATAATACAGTGAATAGGACATATTAAAAATTATTTGAGATTAGGCATGAGATAGAATGGGCAAATGGGTAACACTGGGACATCTAAGTGTTATATCTAGATGTGCCAGGCCTTGAATCTGGAAAACTCATCTTCCTGAGTTCAAATAGTCTCAGTCACTTACTAGTTATATGACCTTGGAAAAGTAACTTAACTCTTTATATAAGTTCCATATAGTTTGTTGAGATCTTACAGAAGAAACAGTAGGAAAGTTGACAGAATTTATTCTGTGCACTGCTTTGTAAAATGCATTTTAGCTCTAGCATTGAAACACTGAATGAAGTTATAAAACAAACATTTCATAAATATAATAAATGAAAAGTAAGAGAATGCATTTACTTCACAATGTTCAGGCTCTTTATATTTAACTATTTAGCCTGGTATCAAAAACCAAACAAAAGACTGGTAGTTAGGAGGTCTGCCTATTATTTCCATATCTGCCATTAACCTCATAGATAGCTTTGGCAGTTTGGTAAAACACAGTCTGGCCTCTCTCTCAAAGTAATATTGGTTGCCTATAACCATTATTGAAGAAATTGCTATATTTCAGTTAGAAATAAATGAAAACAGATTATATATATATATATATTTCCCCTATTTAAATTCACAGGCTCCCAAGAAATCTACTCAGGGATCCTTTGGTTAGTAGGAATTCATGTACTTTATGTTAAGAAGCAATAATTTAGGGGCTAATATTTTTGAGATGAACCTCTCAGAACTTAATTAAGCTTCTTCTCAGGGGACAGTCAATTGCTAAGTGTTTAAGCATTTCTGGAGAGGTAAGCTTTGACAAAGCTTGTATTCTGCTGACACAACCTACTATGATCTGGAATCACCTCAATTTCAGGATAAATTGTGGAAAGAAGACACAAATATGTGCACTGTGATGGAATGGATCTTATTTGTTTAAGAAATAGCATAATTTATAAAGAATCATGCATTTAAAAATTGGAAAGAGCCCCAGTTGGCTATTAGCTCAGTCTGTTATAAAAAAATTCCTTATTATAATATCACTTAAAAGAAAATGTACTTCTGCTTGAAAACCAACAAGTAGCAAGAACCTCTACTTCTTGTAGAAGTTCACTTCACTTTTAGACTCTTCTACTTATTAGTAAATGTTTCCTGAAGTCAAATCTGAATTGGCTTCTTTACCATTTCAAATCTATTTCTACCTCCTTGGATCTAACATAAGAAATCTAACCCCTTTTCCACATAACAATCTTTCAAGTACTGAACACAACTGCCATGTTTTCTTGACTCTTATTTTTAGAGGTTAAAAATGCTCACTTCCTTCAACTAATCTTTAAACATCATGAGTTTAAGGATCTACACTGGGCAGATTAGCTTCCTCTGGACACAGTTTAACAGTGTCCTTCTTAAGCCATGATGCCTCACTAGAACACTCATTGATACAGGGCTTGATAACCAGAGAATACAATGAGATTACTGCCTTGTTCCTAGCAGATATGCCTCTTTATAATATGAACAAAGAATTAGCTTTTTTGGCTACTATATCACAATCCTTATTCAGAATGGACTTGTAGTCTAGTGGTACAGTGGGTAGAACACCAGATCTGGGGTCAGCAAGACTTACCTTGTGAGATAAAACCATGTGACCCTGGACAAGTCACTTAACCCTGTTTGTGTCCTCATCTGTAAAATAAACTGGAGAAGGAAATTGCAAACTATTCCAATATGTTTGCCAAGGCCATGAATGGTCAGAAAGAACTGAAATGACTGAACAGTATTGTCAATTAACTAAAACTATCAAATTGTTTTGAAGCAACTGTTAACTATTTCTGCCTCCACTATCTTAAATTTGTGAAATTCCTTATGTATCAGGAGTTTCCATTAATCATTACATAATCTCTGTTTGATCTTATTAGGCTCAGGATCCTTCTGCTTCTTGATATTTGTTAACTGCTCTTCCAAGGTACTTGTCATCTATAAATTGTATAGATACAGCATCCATACCATTCTCCAAGATTTAAAAAATAAAGGTTAGATTGCACTGGGACAAATATAGATTCTTAGAATAATTCACTAAAGACTCTTGATGCATGGACACAGAAACATTAACACCCATTCTTTGAATCCAATAACCAATTCTGAATCTCTCTGATTATATTGTCATTGAATACATTTTCTCTGTTTTCTCCACCAGAATAATATATTTTACCAAAAGGTTTGCTAAAATCTTGGTAAACACATTCAATAGGATTCCACTTATCTAATAGTTCTGTCAAGAAAGGAAATGAGGTTAGATTAGTATAATTTATTTTTTATGAAGGCAAAGTTAGTATCCAAAACATTTGGATATTTACTAGTCATATCTTTATTGATCCTTTCAAGATTTATCCTAAAAAGTATATTCATGATCCCTGAGCTATAATTTTAACATTATGTTTTCTTTTCCTTTTTGAAAACCAGGCTAGTATTTGCTCTTCCTAAACTTTGTGTCTCTCCCATTTTCTATTGTCTTTTAAATCTCAGTGACAGGGACTAGCCTGAGTCCTTGTTCTTAGAAGAGGAGTGATGGGGCAAGACTCACATGGATAATCAAACATGGAGTCCTTTTATTCCAAATATACATATATATATATATATATATATATATATATATACCCTAATACCCTTGCATAACCACAGCACACTGTGCATACAGGACCGTATAAACAACTTGCTGTTGTATGTAGATGACTCTTGGTCATTGGGTATACTCTGCTTCAACTACAACACAGGTGGTCACCACTCCCTGACTTCTCTGGAATGCAGAGAACCCTTAGGATTAGATGGGGAACTGAACCAGACATTGTCAGCAGGTTTTCTCTAGGCTGAAGGGTCTTAAAACTCACCCCAGTATCTGTGGATCTCTATATCTCTCCCTTTTTTTTTTTTTTTTTAAATTGAAGCAGGTATACACCAGTGATTAAATCCATCATCATGGGAGGCATCACACAAGCAAGTAGTAATATAACAAACAATATAAATAAACAAGATATTATAAAAGATTTCCATGAGTCCCAGAGGAAGGTATAGAAAGTAACTGTCAATTCACAACCACACATACACCTCCTTCAGCAGCCAAGAGATACTGCAAATCCAATCTATGGTCCATCACTTCATGTGTCAGGGAATCCAATGATGCCTGCAGGTTCTGAAGTCCTGCATCAGTCTCATTAACAATTATTTTTACGGTCATGGTAATGTTCATAAGTCAATTGCCATACACATAGATAAACTGGCATGTTTTTTCAGTGGCACGTGCAGTCAGAGATGGAAGTACCTGATGTTTCTTGAGTCTTCTCCTTTGTTTCAAGGGTCTTCTCTTTTTCCATCTCTCTGATATGGAGTAAGAGCAGTAGCAACATACGTTTGGCATATAGTAGGGCTATTTTTCATTCCCTGTGCAAAAACTGTCCCTTCAAATCTTTTATAAGGCTCAGCTAAGTTAACACTGGGCACTGAAAAGGCAAATCTTTTCATATCCTCCTTATCCAGAGGGATAGAATAGAAACAATCCCTAATGTCTATATCCCAAAGAGGCCATTCTCTAGGCAATTGAGTAGGAGATGGAAGCTCAGGGTAAAGAGTTCCCATAGTTTCCATCTGTTCATTTACCTTTCTTAAATCAGTCAACATCTTCCATTTTCCAGATTTCTTTCTTACAACAAATACTGGGGAATTCCAAGGACTTAGAGAAGGTTGTAAGTGTCCTTGGTCAAGTTGCTCTTGTATTGTATCTAATACGCCTGGATTTTTCACTTGTTAAGGATCACTGTTCCACCCACACTGATATATCAGTTTTCCATTGAATGGGAACAGGTGAGAGTGCAGTCAGGCCTTCAACAGCAGGCCTGCCTAAAAAGCCCAAGTACTTAATAAATAATTCTAACTGTTGTAAAAATCTCTTCTCTTTGCCTTGCCTTGGCACATAGGAGGACAAAACTGTGCTGGAGGGGCTGAGATGATGTCACTGTCCCTCCCACTCCTACCCCTCCCACCCTTGAAGGCAGAGTTGAGGGAGGAGGATCAGGAGGCAGAGGATACCCCAAGGGCCCATGCCTGAGCTCAGGCAGAAGTGAAGGTGGGCTGAGAAATGGAGAAGTGCTAGGCCCCTCAAAACCTCCTAGAGCAGTCCTTATCTCCCTTCCTGTCCAGCTCTCCATGCCCCTCAAACATCCTAGAGCAGTAAGAAACAATATAAATACACAGAATACTAAAAAGGACTTCCTCAATTCTGTCCTACATGCCGTACCCTCCAGGGTTACAGGCACCAACCCTCTGCTTGTTTTTCTCCTGCTACTTCCTTGTTTGGCTGCCCAAGTTAAAATCTTTCCTTGTTTTAAAACTTGTGGTATTCTTTAATTGTGTTGTGTTGTACATAAAGAATGTTTCCTAAGGAATTGAATCAGGACCCATAGCTTTGTAATATCCAATTAGTTGGTCTCCCACTATTTTCCACATCTCTGGCTCTAATCTTTCTTCCTTAGAGAGCCAAGGAGATGTGCACTCTAATAGATTTAAGAACTCATTGATCTGCTTCTGAGTTACCAACAAACCTGGCTTCTGTATTAACCTAACTAAGTCTTCTTCGTACTTCCCTGAGGAAGGAGGCTCTGTTATTAGAAGTTGTCCCATTTTGGCTGAGAAACAAAAGTGACTAGATTAGCCCTTACTGATTTTTCCTGTTTGCCTATCTTTATACTTACCCTGTATGGATTACAGGGATGCCTCCAATGAACTTGATGATCACTTCAGTCTAGGAGCTTTGTGCCCTGCTTTGCAAGGTCCCACCTTGAACTTCAAATGGTGTGTCTGGACTAGCTCTCTGGAGGATCTCAGGACCAGCCCAAGTCCTTGGTCTTAGTGGAGGAGTAATGAGGTGAGACTCATGTGGATGATCAAACATGGAGTCTGTTTATTCCAAATTCTCTCAGCCTTATATACCCTAATACCCTTACATAACCATAGCACACTCCACAGACAGCACATGGAGGACCACATAAACAACTTGCTGTTGTATGTAGATGATTCTTCACCACCTGGTATCACTGCTTAATTACAATACAAGTGGTCACGGCCCCTGACTTCTCAGGAAGGCTGAGAGCCCTTAGGGAAGATGGGGAGCTGAACCAGATGTTGTCAGCGGGTTCCCTTTGGCTGAAGGGTCTTATATGTCACCCAGAGTTCCCCCACTGTCTGTGACCCTCTACAAGGTGGCAGACAGATGTTGCAAGATGTCTCAAAAGATTTTGCAGGCTTGAACCCATCTCCTAGTTAAGGGGAAAAGTTTATTGAAAGTGATTGTAATGCCATTACAAATCAGGCTGGAATTCTAAGAGAATTCAGCAGAGAAACAGAAGCAAGGATGGACATTTATCCCTTCAATCATAGATATGCTAATTCTATGGCTCAAGAGTAGGGCTAGGGAGTAGTCCCTGGGATTTCAGTTCTCACTTATCAAGAAATTATCCCTATTATCTCAGGGGTTTGGTCCTTGGGACTATCCTGAGGCCAGAAGGTATCTAGCAGGCAGCAATGAATTGAGAAATAGTCTCTGGAATCAGACAAGATTGCCAGAACAATAGTATTTCTAGATTGGTTGGGAGTGGGGGGGGGGGGGGGGAAGCCAGAGGACTTTGGAATCAGATTGCCAGAATAGAAGCTCCCCTAAAATCAGGGGACCACAAAATCATATTACATCAAAATCAAGGCAGTTTTGAAATTCAGTGGGCTCTTTGTTGATGATGTTGGCAAATGCCATTTTTGTTTCTCATTGTATTTTTCCTGCTTCATGCCTCAAAAATTTTATTCTTGAACATCCTTCATTTCTTTTGTATTGTTGCCATCTGAAATATTTTTTACATGACATCCTACATATTTTTTTGCTTTGAATTTACTGATATCCCTCACTTAAAGTAGTCAGCTTGAGAGTTTACACACTACTGCTATCACTGATCTTTCTTTTTTTAATCTGTGGTGGCCACATAGACATCCTTTTACTGGCAACTAATATTTTAGAAACAGAGAATATTCATAGTTAAATGTATTGAGTTAAATGGGTGGTAAAGCTAAGAAGCTGTGTTGTTGAGTTAAAATATAAAAAGAAAAAAAAGTACATATATATATAATTATGAACTATCCGGATTAGATTTAGAATGCAGCAATGGCCCTATAGGAAATTCTGAAGTAGAAAGTCCAGAAAAGGTATAAAAAATGAAAACATCATGGGAATAAGTATTTAGTCATTTATAACAACAACTTTGAAGGAAGTAACTAACTTGTATATGTTCATACATATTTGTTAAAAACACAAATAATCTCATTGCTTCATATTTTTATAATATATGTTGACTGTGTATACTTTATGCATTATGGTTATATAATATATATACTATTTTCCAAAGCATTTACACATTCTTATTAAAAAGAAACATCACCCCATGAAATATATGATTCCCAATTTGTATAAAAACTGATGATTTTGAGAAAAGAAATAACTTTAATTTGTTAAAAATAAAAATTAAGTATGAAGAAAATATTTTAATTTATTAATTTAATAATTTTAATTAAAATTGCTTTGAAATAAGCATATTCACTTATAAAAAATGAGATACAAAGGGTTCATATTGAGAATCTGTGTTAAAGATAATTATAGTCCCTCTGTTCATTTGCACACAGTTTTTTCAATTGTTAGGATAAACAAAAAAAGTACTTTAAGAATGATATATAGTTTTAAAATTACTAATGATTTCACAGGAAATTTTTTTTTTGTTAACCTCATTTTAAATGAAATATGTTATTGAATGTTAAGAAATTGTTATGTGTTTGAAAGATATAGGCAATACAAAATAGGAAATTCAGACTGAAGATTGAAGAAAAATAGGAGAAGGTATTCATTATACTGTAAAAAATAGCTTTCTATGAATTATTTGAATTATAAGAAGCAGAAACAGTAGGCTAGCAAGGAGGCTTTTGCTACCAGTTACTGATCAGCTGAATAAAGATAACAGTTCCAGCTGATGAAACCTCTCAGAAGTTTTTTTTTCCTCCTTCCCCTCAAGTTTGAAAGAGAAGAAAAAAATAGGAAAGATATATACTACAACTTTTTTTCTGCTTAAGAGGTAACTAGGCTCATTTGCTTTACACAATAAGTCAACTTGAGATAATTTGCTTTAGTTTCTGTTATGATTGGACAATAGCATCCTGGTGAATGAAACATTGACTGTTTTGGTCTGTAATTCTGGTCTGGATACTGTAATGCACTTTGTAATTTCTTGACTTTTAAAGAGAGCTGTTTCTCACCTCTTAATTACCTCTTAATTAAGAGGTAATATTTTTCCACAATACTTTTAGAAGTGATTTTAAATCAAAGAACTTGCACATATGCTGCAAGTGATGCCATATGGCATCAATTCATTTATAAATGAAAAGATTTGCCCAAATGTAAAGTTATGAGGGCACATCAAGGGTCAATTATCACACAAGTTGTTTTATGTGGTATAGATATTCCCAAACAAATCAATGAAATCAAAACTAGGAATATAAAGTTATGAGTTACCCTACATACGTTGGTATTCTTCCCTTATTTTCTTGTCAGGTTTTTGCATCAGGAAGAGTATCCACATTTCTCCATACATATTTACCCCATTAGTTTTAGAGTGTGAAACACTCTTTTATATGGATTGTGATGTAATTTGTTATTTTGACAATTGCTTTAATATATGTGTTTCTGCAATATATTATTTCTTTGACTTTGTTGTTAAATAAATGGTTAATTTTAAATCCCCAAAGCATTACTAATATGAGTTGCTTGCTTTAAAACTCAAGTAAAGGGAATGTATTTCTCTCAATAGGGTATCCCCTTGATCATGAGAAAATGTCAATATAGCTTTACTATGAATTGTGGTGGTGGCCCTTCTGTTCAAAACTTGAATTGCTAGTATGAACACCAGTTAGAATATATGAGCCATTTCATAATAAATGATTTGTTCATATACCAAGGTGAGATATGTTTTCATATGTAATAGATGAGGTGATAGGGCCACCCACTTTAGGGGCTTAGCAGCTCGCTTTGGACAGATTATTTATTCTGGATTGGTGTGTATGGATGTGTGTGTATATCTGTGTCTATGTCTGTGAATAATGTATAAGTACATTTACATATATATGCACATATATATAGAAACACACAAACATGCACACACACACACACACATATATATATATATATATACATATATATATATATATATGAAACTCAGTTTTCTAAGTGCTCATTGTTATGAGTATGTTATGCTCATTCTCATTGCATGAGAGCAAATAAAATAATGTATGAAAAAAAATTCCAAACATTAAAGTGTCATTTCTACATAATTTGCAATGGTGATGAGTAGTAGAACAATGATAAAATTGTCCAGAAATAGTGTATCTACTCAAGGTCACTTCCATTCCAAGTAGCAGAAATGGGACTTAAAAAACAGGTGTTATGTGTATGTGCAAGTAGCTTGTATACAAAGATATTGAAACATTTGATTTGTCTTACTGGGGAAGAACTGAGGAATATCCAAAAATCTAAAATCTTACCTTATAGCCTAGGAGTGAATGAGACAAAAGGACTGCCTGTTTTACAGAGAACAGGATACCAACTGTCACTTCACTAAGATGCATTACCCCCTGCTAGCTGATCTAAAGAGTAAAACCAGAAGAGCTTGCAAAAACAAACAAACCAAACCATCTCTCTTTCAATAGAAAACATACTCTATGAACCATTATAATTGGAAACAAAGTGAAAGTAAACATTTTTTGGTCCGCGTCAGTAGACAAAATATATATTTTATTGTACAAAATGAATATATGCAAAACCCCTATTCATGTCTATGAATTTAATATTTAAAATATCAATATTCTAAATTTGGTTTTGTAATAAAATATATTCCCATAGGATCTTTATTGACTAGATATATTTTTTTCCTCATATGATTTGTTTATAGATTGATTTTTAGTCTTAGGGCTTTTTGGGAAAGTCTGCTCACTTGCACAAGACAAAATAGACACCTTTCTGATTCTTGCCAAGATGGTATATGACACTGGAAGCACAAACATACATACCCAAGTAAAGTAGCTCAAGTAATCAGATTCTCCAGAACATCACTACTCTATCATAATAGAGGATTGCCTGACTCTTACTCCCCTCTGTGTCAATATAAGCAGATCTGCTGTTCCATTCATTTCAAAACACTGGACTGGAAAACTGAGACAGCTGTATTTTTAAAGGTTAACTGTACTTTTAAAAGTTAACCAGAGGGGAGAGAGATCACCCGCTCAAGACTATTTAATAGCTAGTGTATAGTACTAAAGGCTGAATATCAACCCATACAAATGATAACAATAATTTCTTAACATACACTATCATTTTAGCAAACATATATTAAGCATATATTATATTTAGTAGTACAAGCCTCCAGTTAAAAAGAATATTTATTAAATACTTTATTACTTATACATCACAATCCTATAACATTTTAAAGTTTTCCAAGCAAATTCATCATCTTTAAGTTAGAAAATGAAAGGATTATTATTTACATTTTACAGTTAAGGAAACATGATCAGAGGTTAGCTGATTTATACAAATCCCTTAATGTGCAAGAGAGCCAGAATTCAAGCCTAGATCCCCTGACTAGAAATTCATTGTTATGTATGCCTCATCTAACTGCTTCGCTCTGAACTTTCCAAACATAACTTCCTTAGCAGAAACTCATCCATTCTCTAAATTTCTTGGCCTTCTCTATTTAACCACTTTTATGCACTTATATCGTTCTAACTTAAGATAAAATTTTTTAGTAATTATCTGTACATCTGTATTATAGAAAGACTATTTTTAAAATTTTTAAATCCCTAACACAAAAATTAGTGTCCTGAATGAAAATGAATTATTAAACAGACCCTGAACTAATACAATTCAACAGGGACTTTGTCCCAGAGTATTATATAAAATGAGATAGGCTTCTCTTCTGCAATTGGTAGGCAGATACTGGGCTTGCATCTTTAAACCACAACACTGTTCTCTCACCTGGCTCCAGGTAGCCCAATGACATTCTCTTCCAGAACCCTTTACTCCCATCCTAAATGAATTTTCTCTGACAAACATGCTCTGATCCCTTATAATCTCCCATAGCAGTGGTGTCTGAGCATTTCTGTATCACCACAAACTGATAGGTCTAAGAATCTTAACGCTGGGCTCTTTTTGTGGTGATTAAGATATAAGAAATTGAGAGGATGCCCATTAGTTGGGGAATGACTGAATAAGTTATGACACATGACTATAAGGAATGTTATTATTGTATAAGAAAAGATGAGCAGGCTGACTTCAGAAAAGTCTTAAAAGACTTAAATGAACCGATTTTAAGAGAAGTAAGTAAAACCAGGAGAATATTGTATATATTAAGAGCAAGATTATGTGATGAACTACTATGATAGACTTGGCTCTGATCTAAGACAACTTGAATAGGCTTGGGATGGAAAATGCCATAAGTGTTCAGTAGGAGAATGATGGAGACTAAATATGGATTGAAGCATAGCATTTTCACTTGGCTGTTGTTTATTTGCTTTTTTCTTTCTCATGGTTTTTCTCTTTTTGTTATGATATTTCTTTCACAAAATGACTAATATGAAAATATGTTTAAAAGGATTGTACATATATAATCCATATCAGATTTCTTTCTATTTTGGGGGAGGGGAAACATTAAGGCAGAGGGAGAAAAACATTTGGAACTCAAAATTTTACAAAAAAATGAATGTTAAAAACTATCTTTATATGCATTTGCAAAAACAAAAAACTATTGGGAAAAAAAAATCTTTGACCTGGGCTTTAAGTCCTTAAAATCCTTCCTTATGTCTTCCTTCTCCTCAACAGAATGTACCCTACCTACTAGAATTTCTAATTATAATTGTTCCTTTTATAAATGTTTTCAGGTTTTAAGAAGGTAGTACAAATAGCTTGTTCATGTTAATTAATGTAGTTAAGCAACATCTATTAAGTGCCTACTATGTGTCAAAACATTTTGTTAGGTACCTACCAGAGCCAGAACTCAAATTCAGTTATTTTTCTTTTTAATCCTAGGGTATCTGCTCCTTTATACAACCTTGTAAGACAATCTGAGTAGAATTAAACCTACATTGAGCATGAGATGATGCTGTTTATGAAGGGGACATCACACAAAAATGGTTATGCCTTTTCCATTTTTCCCCTATGCTGCTTTTAAAAATTAATTATTTTTATTAAAATAAAATAGTTTAAAAAATTTTAAAATAAATATTTGGATACTACAGACCTGGGTTCTAATCCTGGATCTGTGACTTTCCATGGGACCTTGGACAAATTACTTCATCTGTCTCATTCTCCACTTCTTCATTTGTAAAAAGAGACATGTTAGCTTTAAAGTCTACAATCACTCACGACCACAACATTGTCTCCAATCCCTCATGGGCTATCACAAGATATGTGAAAATATCTTTAGAGAAAATGAAAAGTAATTCCTTGCCAAGTCGTCTGAATTAAAAAATACAGAGCAATCTAAATGTCAGGTTACTAAAATGGAATAGATTCCACAGAGATTTTCCAATTAGAAAGGACAAAACTAAAAATTCAGTCTCTTGCCCATCATTACGTTTGTTGGGACTATCATTATCATACATAAATACAAAAATATATTATTATTTTATTATTAAAACATTCTCATCAAAACTTGCTCCTCTGCTTAATTTCCAAAAATCTAAGATGTCCAGTGCCTATAGTGTTCAGTGACTATAATGCCCAATGCCTATATATATCCAGTGTTTATGGTACAGGGGTTGAAATGGAAATTATGGCACAATTCAAGTTAAAATATAATAGAAAAAATGAGTTAGAAGAAGAGAAAATTCCAAAATAAGATATTGTCTATGACTTTATGTGCCAATGTCAATTGCATAGCTTCTGACAAAGTAATTTATTTTTGCAATTTTCTGTTTGTATCGATTGACTGATGCATGACATTAGATAAGTGATAAAGCAATAGTATTACTGTCATACAGCACAAATGTAGGTCAAAGGGCAGAAGCACATGGGGATTTCACCAAGAGTTAATGCCCTCGTTTCAACAATATCGTGAGATTTGTGTGACAATGTACTAGCCTTTTTAAAAAGTCATTCATGTTAATAAAAAATAAATAAAACTGTTAATTGATTTTCAAAGTGCTTAGTGCTAAAATTAAAACAAAAGGCTAAAACCAAAAACATATCATTTGGTCAAGGACCTGCTCTATGATTCCTCCAACTTATGACAGCCTAATATCTGAATTCTCCTTCTGAATCAATAATTCTCTACTCTTTATCATTTATGATATGGGAACCTCCTCCTTTCTCCAATTAAATATTCTACAAGACTTAATTTTTGGCCCTCTATATCTTTCTCTATCCTCATTCTCCTGAAAAAGCTTTAACATTTTAATTGCATAAGATAACTCTAAACTAATCATTTTTACATGTGTACCCTCACCCTTGGCCACTGATTTTATATTTAGACGAAAGGACAAAGAATAGAAAGGGGATTTAGAGAACAAATGATCCAATCTTGCCATTTTACAGATGCAGAAGATAAGATTCAGAGAAGTTAAATAATATGTCCATGATCATAAAATGATAGGTAAAAGAATTGGGAATTGAAACCCAGGTCTAATTATTCTAAATCTAGCACTATTTCTGTTATTGCCATTCTCAAAACTTTGCTGTATAATATCTCTCAGATATACAAATTTCATATGAATATTATGTCTCTATGTAAATATATTTATATGTATGTATGTATATATTTATCTTTCTTTTTTTTTTCTTTCCCTTCCAACTATCTCACTTTTATTAACACTAGCATTTTCTTAGTTAACCAGGCTGAAAATCTTGAAGTCACCATTTTATAATGCTAAATCTATTTTTTTCCAGTTCCATGTATAGAATATTGCTTCCAAATTGGATCCTTTGATTTCAGCCTTTTCCCATTTTGCCTATATCATATACCACCAGTAGACTAAAGCAGAATAGTGTTGTTAGCTGGCCATTCTCTTCTCAATAGAAGAGAGGACAGAGCAAGAATTAGGAAGCTAAGATTGTAGCTATATCAATGGTCTCAAAACAAGGATCAGTGACTGTCACCCTAGCAAAATAAGGCCTTTATATTCAGGTAGAAGTCAAATATGGTCCAGGTTTTACAGGAGTCATAGACAAAAATCATGGAGCTGGAAGCACTGATTATCATCATAGAGAGCTGAATCCAGTGTGCATGGGAAATAGACTTGAAAAGAGTCTGATGTTTGAGGGTAACCATGAGAACTATAGTAAAATGATAGCCATAGATCTGGCCACTTCTTCCACTTCCATCCCTTGCTTGAGCAAGATGATGTCTGAGAATGCACTTATAACAAGCAGTCCCAAGGGCTTAAAGTTTGTGGTACATATAGCATGGGGTTGCCTGGGAGTGTGGCCATGGAAACAGGAGGAGCAGGTGCAGGAAAGCGAATGGAGCACCCTGCCAAGGGCATGGATTAAGAAAAGGTTAGCCACAGCTAGGCAAGGGGGGAGTGAATGTTTCAGTACTGCAGCTACACAGATTAAGGTGGGGTTTCAGAACAAGGAACCGTGTTTGAACATGGAAACAACACCAAAGTATCCCAAATAGGGTGAAGGGGAAATACACACACACACACACACACACACACACACACACACTCACGGAGCTATGCTCTATATACTACAATCCCCTTCTAATCCCAGAGTTCACAATACCACTTGACATTCATGAATTTGTTGAAGTGGCTCTGTGAGTTTCAAAGGCTTATGACTCAAATATCTGGAAATAAGGATTAGAGAGCAGAGCTCATTGCTAAAGAATCTGAATACAATTCTGTACAGTGTTCATTACTGCCTGGGGTAAGGGTGGGATACTCAGTATTCTAAATTTATTATCTCAATGTTTTGAATTGTAAAGGAAATACTAATGCTTTGGGAACTCTAGGTGACTCATCAAAATGATTAGACCAAGGATCCAGGTCTGTCAAATTAAAAGACAAAGTTTCAGATAAGTTATGACTTTAACCCATTTATCATTGGATCCAAATCCATGACATGACAAACCCAATTTACCCTTGATAGTCTTTTTCAATAATAATCTGTACAAATCATTCCACTAAAGTCGAAATTGTCCCCTTCTGCCCTTCTTCCCCAGAAACAAGAAAATTTGGTTTATGTTTTACTAAAAAGCCTTCAATTCCTTTGTAAACATTCAGGTCTAAAAGTAGAGATCTTGTCCAGGCTGCAAGTGACCTTACAAAAATGCAAAAGAAGTTTATAAATAAGGTACTAAAGAGTTTGGAAAACTCTTCTCTTCTTTTTAAGAGGGCAATAAACAATTTTCCCATCTGAAGGGCAACTCTCATTCACTCTGAATCTATATAGATTCCATGAATCATGAGCAAAAGGATAAAACTGCTAACAATACATTATCTTCTTTGGAGCTGTGAAAATATTGTGACATACAGGATCACTTTCCATTTATGAATTAGGCTTGGTTTTTCCACTACCTCTCTTAGCTCTGAACTAAGTTTCTTTTCCTCTTGAAATGTGTTTTTAAAATTTTAATAATATTTTTATTTTCCCCAATTAAAAGTTTTAAAAATAATATATATATATATATACATACATATGTATATATATATATATATGTATATATATATATATATATATATAGAGAGAGAGAGAGAGAGAGAGAGAGAGAGAGAGAAAATTACTAGAATTCCAAATTTTCTTCTTATTTTCCTTTCCCTTCATAGAAAGTAAAATCATGCAAAACATTTCCACATTAGTTATGTTGTGAAATAAGGCACAACCCCCCCTCCCCTTAAAAAAAAAAAACAAAAAAACCCAGACCCAAACATTAAAAATATAAAGTGAAAAACAATGTGTTTCCATCTAAATTGAGATCCTTTCAAGTTTTGCTTATTGTTTTTCTCAAGATGAATAGCAGTTTTCATCATGATTTCTTTGGAACTATCTTAGCCCATTGTATTGCTGAGAATAGTTAAGTCTGTCTCTCAGTTAATCACTATGTAATATTGCTGTTACTGTGTACAACATATAAGTACAATACATAGAAATTGTATGTCTTTCTATGTTATTCTGAAATCATGCTGCTTATTTCTTATAATAATTATATTCCATCACAATCACATGCCACAAATTGTTCATCCATTCCCTAATTGATGGGCATCCTTCCAATTTCAAAATCTTTGCCTGCACTAAAAAGCTACTATAAATATATTTTTCTGGTGCAAATATGTCATTTTCCTTTATTAAAAAAAAAAAATCTTTGTGAAACAGACTTAGCAGTAGTATTGTTCCAATCAAAGGTTATGCACAGTTTTATAGCACTTGAGCATAGTTCTAAATTATTTTCCAGAATGGTTGGATTAATTCACAACTCCACCTACATTGCATTAATGTTCCAAGTTTCCTCTCTTTTCCAATATTTATCATTTCCCTTTTCTGTCATATTAGCTATCTGAGAGGTGTGAACTGACAACTCCAAATTATTTTAATGAGCATTTCTCTAATCAATAGTGATTTAGAGCATTATTTTATATGAATATTGATAGCTTTAATCTCATTCTCTGATAACTACTTATTCATTTCTTTTGAATATCAGTTGGGGAATCATTAGTATTCTGAGATGGCTCAGTTCTCTAAATATTTGAATAATGAAGCCTTTATCAGAGACACCTGCTATATGAATTATTTCTCAGCTTTCTACTTCCTTCTAATCTTGGCTGCATTTGGATTTTTTTTAAACCTTTGTAAATTTAATCAAAATTATCAATTTTACATGTCATATTGCTCTCTATCTCTAGTTTGGCCATAAATTCTTCCCTTCTTTATGGAACTGATAGTAAACTATTTATTCCATGATCTCCCAATTTATAATTTTATCATTTTTATTTAAATCATATTGGCTTAAAGTGTGAGGCATTGGTCTATCCAGGGGTCCTCAAACTTTTTAAATAGGGGGCCAGTTCACTGTCCCTCAGACTTTTGGAGGGCCGGACTATAGCAAAAAACAAAAACTTTGTTTTGTGGGCCTTTAAATAAAAAAACTTCATAGCCCTGGGTGAGGGGGATATATGTCCTCAGCTGCCGCATCTGGCACACAGGCCATAGTTTGAGGACCCCTGGAATAGTTTCTACCATACTGTTTTCCAGTTTTCCCAATATATATATATTTTTTCAAATAGAGAGTTTTGGTAGAGTTGTGAACTGGTTCAACCGTTCTTGAGAGCACTTGGAACTATGTCCAAAAGGCTATCAAATGTGCATACCCTTTGATCCAGCAGTGTCTGTGCTGCACCTATATCCCAAAGAGATCATGAAGGAGGGAAAGGGACCCATATGTCCAATTGTTCAGTGATGAAGAGAGCCTTCTTCCCCCAGAGAGGGCACTGTAGGAACTGACTGTGGACCACAACATAGCATTTTTATTCTTTTTTTTGTTATAGTATAGTTGCATTTTGTTTTCTTTCTCATTTTTTTTTACTTTATGATCTGAATTTTCTTGGGCATCATGATATTTGTTGAAAGATGTATAGAAGAATTACACATGGTTTAACATATATTGGATTACTTTCCATCTAGGGGAAGGGATGGGGAAAAGGAAGGGAAAAAATTTGGAACAGAAAATTTTGCAAGGGTGAATGTTGAAAATAATTATGCATATGTTCTGAAAATAAAAAAAAAACAGCTTTAATAAAAATAGTTATTATTCCAAAAATTTACATATTTTGGTTTATCAAATACTAGATTAACTATGGTTATTTATTATTGTGTTTTTTGTACTAATCCATTCCACTGTTGCACCATTCTATTTCTTAGCCAATAGTAGATTTTTTTTTTCTTTTTTATGATTCTGCTTTACAATACTGTTTGAGATCTGGTATGGCTACAGTACCTTCACTCAAATATTTATTTATTTTTTAAATTTACTTTATATTCTTGACTTTTTCTTCTGGTTGAATTTTATTGTTTTTTCCTAGCTAGATACAATAATTAATGGTAATTTGACTGGTCTGGTACTGAATAAGTAAATGAATTTAATTAGAACTGTCATCTTTATTACATGAACTTGACCTATTCATGAACAATTGTTATGGGGCAGCACTCTGAACTTGAAACAAGGATTCTTACAAGTTGCTAACTAAGTGATATTGATGAGACAATGGTTATCTACCTTTCTACCTCTCTTATTTGACTTTTAAAGTCTTTTATGAACATTTCCAAGAAACCTCTTTGTGCTTGAGAGCAATTTATCTCTCTCTTTGAGATTTCTTCTGTGGATATTCTGTCCTCATCTGAGTTTGTGTTTTGATCTGCCCTGTTCACAGCATATAATTAAACAAAATACCTCCTAATTTCTTGATGAATTCACCCTTTCCATATTTGAACTCTTGAAGTTTAAAACTTGTCTTTTTATGGCATCTTTCTTTGGGACTAACTTCCAGATACAAAAGATTTTCTATTGAGGGAAATATGAAATGGCTCTTTGGTTCTTATTAAATGTGAGAACTTCTCTAACATGAAACTGTCATTTATGTAAACTATATTTTCCCTTAATCATTTTACTTAATCTCTATTTCTCACAAGATGATCTATCTAATACTATTTAGCTCATGTTTTTCTATAATTCTTTCTTAGACTATTTCTTCAACACATCTATTAGTTGGTTCCCCAAAAGATGACATTTCCCCTTAAAGTTTTAGGGAATAACCACGAGATCATGAGAACTTAGTGTTTTATAAATTCCTTTTTAGTGTGCTTCCTATTAATTATCACCCAGTTGCTTTAATTGGCTTTTCACAGTTTTCAGTTAGGTGATACAATAAGAATAGTTAATTAAAAACTTCTTGCTTAATATAGGATGCATTCTCCCTGTACACACAAGATCTCTGGGGAGAGGTAAGTTCCAAACTAAAGTGCAGTGATAGGGAAACACACTTATTAGTTCACTGAAAGAAAATTTCAAGAGGGTTCTATAAAGGAAGAAATGGACTCCAGATGACAACCTCTTTGTTACCTTTTTACCAAAAGTATTTCATGACTTCTAGATTATGTGGATAAGTATTGATTTGCCTGGCTTTACTAAGAGTCAGTATACTGGCAGCTTTCCCTAAGTAGCATTCTTTGTCAATAGCTATGATCTTAAACGATACTTCCTGGGCAGCCACATGAAAGACAGTATTACTAGACAAGGTACAATTCCAGTGTTGAACATAGCACATGCCTAATAGTGTCAGCCAGAGATGACATCTATAATCATTTCAGAGAAAGCTTGCTGAGAACCCACACTATCCTGCTGTGTTATTTTTATTTAATGCTCAACATTTCTGCAATATTCACATACAAACAGGAATTAGAAATACTATGGTATAGTCATTTCCTCAGCATTTCGCTTCTTGCCTTCAGTGATTTCATCATAATTTGTGGATAGTAAAATTTGACACTATGTGGTTGCAAGCATGAAATTCTTGGCATTCTTTATGCTGACTATTGTGCACTCTGTTTGATATCTTAAAAGGTATGAGCATTTTAATATTTCACCTGAAATAAAATACTAAATCTGACCTTGTGAAGGTAAACCAAGTCTTATAGCCCAATGAACATTTCTAATAACTATGTTTTGGGTCATTATAGAATATGAATATATAGAATGCTAGATGATCATATAGTATTACAGGAGATTGAATACAACTGAAAAGAAGGAAATTAAATACTACCTTTTTTGGGGTCCAGTTTTAGAGTATAACAAAATTTGTTTAGAAATTTTATTTTTTCTTCCACTGTGCTGTCTTTCTCTCATTACCCCTTTGTTGTTGAATACTCCTGTGAATTTTTTGTCTTTTGTTTTACACTAATATTTATCACTGTTATTGATGAAAGTGTCAATTAATGTATATAGAAAGATCTTCATTCAGTATAAATGGAAACTTGCTATTTATTATTTTGGTTGAAAGAATGATTTGGCTTGGTGGACAGTAAGCTTCTCTTTACTAAAGAACTTCAACTTCAAGTTCAAGTCATATGAATGACAGAGAATATTTATGGTTAAGATGAACTGAGTAACTTCTGAGATTCTATCCAACTCTGAGATTCTTTTATTCTACAGTGTATGAGAATTGATATGGGGTTTCTTTCTTTTTCTTTTTTTTCTTATTGAAGGGAATTTAAAGAAAACTGAATAAAGAAAGAAAAGAAAGAAAGGAAGGAAAAAACGAGAGAAGAGTTAAAATATCTGGAAGGTATCCTTGGATGATTGGAAAAATGGTGGAACCTTCAAATTTCAATAGAGAAATTAGGAAAAGGGGAAGGTTTTGGGGAAAAAATAAACACAAATTCAGTTTTTAACATGTTGAATTTATTACATCTCCAATAAAGTGTAAACTCCTTAGATTGTTTAGGATCTAATATAGTACCTAATACATAATCCATGCATTTTAAACACATATTGATTGACTTAATTTATAATCTACTAAATGTGTTTTGCTGTCAAAAATATCTTTTAAACTATATACTCTCTGATATTGTAAACGGAAGCAAGCCATGAGTAAACACCTTCTTTTTTTGACTTAAACAGATGACTGTTTAGATTTTTAGCAGATGCACTGCAGGAAATGATAGAGAGTGAGCTTTGGGGAGGGCAGCACCAAAGACAGGTGAAAGGAATAAAATTCTGATGTCATACAGCTCCAGAACTTAAAAGGTCATAAATGATAGATCAAAAAGAAAATTTTGCAAGAATAAAGAAAAACCAAATCAAATATGTTGGAGCTTCAATTAGAATGGTATAGGATTAATCAGCATCTGCAATAAAAGACAGCAGGTTCTGGACTCATATAAAATAGCAATCATAAGAACTAGACCTGAGGCTAAAATATCATATCCAGAAAAATTATTCATAATATTGAATGTGGAAAAATGGAAATTCAATAAATCAAAAATAGATTTTCAGGACTTTCAACCAACTCTGAAATTAATAAAGAATTTAACTATATAAGAGCCAATATCCAACACTGATTTCAAAGAATTTAGCATAAACAAGTTTACAATTTTTTAAACATAGAAATGTATACCATATGGTTAAGATTGACATCAGTAATTGGGTAGCTCAAAAAAAAAGTTTGTGGCAGAGTTGAGTATGATTTGACTCTACAAAGTAAACCTTTCTAGGAAAAGATAAAAATAGTAATTTGTTATACAAATGAGGTGCAGAGGAAGAATAAATACAGAGGAATTAGAGGGGGGAGAAGGGCTCATAATTCTGAAAACCTATTCACATTGAGAATGGGTTAAATAGGCAACACTACATATATAGTATGAAGAGTTCAGCACCTTCCAAAATCTATAAAGAAATAAGGATGGTAGGAAATAAAATAACATGGTATATAGAAGGATGTGTAGATTTATGGCAGTGGGACAAGGTGTGTAAATTAATGAAAAAGGAATAAAGGGAGGAAGGAGGATAGCATAAGATAAAGTGGGGGTACAGAAAAGTGTTTAGATTAATTGGAGCTGGACAAGACATATAGATTAATGGGAATGGGATAAAGAAAAAAGGAAACATGGGGGGAGGAGATAAGGGAAGGATCCATGGGTATGGAGAGGTTAAGAAATAGCAAGGCAAGTTAAGAAACAGAATGAAAGTAGAAGACTTATCAGGAATAGGAAATAAAAGATACAGAAACAGTACAATAGGATAAGGAGTAGAATTTACTAAAAACAAAAAAAGTAAGTCTAGTAATCATTCATAGACATAGTCAAACTTAAAAATTTAATCAAGAGAGAAATATGCATTGTGTCATCTTTAGTATTATTATTACAGATTCATGTTTACATATGAGTAACTGGATATGCATATATATGTGAGTATACATGAGTATGTTTGCATGTAGGTCTCTATATGTGTATATACCGAAGATATATATGTATGCGTCTATATGTAGGTGTAAATGTATGCATATATATAATATATACATAAATAATATATATATATACATATATACATATGTGTTTATATATGAATGTATTTATAAATATATCTATTCTTAAGTTTAGCCTTCTTGGAGGAAGTAGGGGGAATAAAAGGGAACAAAAGAATAAAATAAAAAGTGCTCAGCAGAGAACAAAAGAATAATTTACAATGAAGCAAAGCAAAGATAGACACTGATGAATATAATTTATTCTATTTTATATGCTTTCTTGAAATGGAAATTTATTGGTATAAATTTTGAATTTTTAATTCTTCATGCTATTCTGTAGGGCACATGGTAATGTTTTGTTTATTTTTCTTTTTTATCTCTTTTTTTCTATTTTTTTCTTATTTTGTATTAAGTTCAATGAAATTTTTAAGAAAAGGAAAAATAATGATTTCATATTCTATAATACATTGTGTTTCACTAAATAAACTTTACTAAGTACCTGTTTTGTGCATGATGTTGTTCACATTTTTGTAGTATTTTAAAAGTTATTCCAACATTTCAAGAGAGGTAATAATTCCTCGGTTTTGTGATTTTATTTGGTATGAATTCAAATAATTTGTATCATACCCTTTTCACAGATGTTTTATCACAGGATACTACTAGACATTGGATCCCTGGATTAAACTATCCACACTCATGTTAACAAAAAAGTATGAATGCAAGTATTCTGTAGAACAAACTGGAGCAGTTGAAATTAACTTTGCTGCAAAAGGGCTTGAAACCTATTTGTAGGCCCTTTGGGAATGAACTGCCTCCAAGTTTAGACTAAAAAGTTTTGAGTTTCATATAACCTTTCTCAAGAATGCTTTTATCTCCTTAATAAATACATTTTTAGTAAAATAATTGCTTAATGAAGCCACAGACTCCATATGGTCCATTGAACTGAATATGGAACTACTCCCAGGGTAACAATTAAGACATGATCACATGAATTCTTTGAGTATATATATAAAATGTATGGAAGATCCTCTAGTAGTGAATTCTTCTAGCTAGGTTGTAGATTTAAAATTAGAAAAAAAAAAGGTTTTATAATAATCTAACAGAATGATGAAGTTAAAAGATTACCAGATTTGTAGTCAAAGGACTTGAGTTCAAAAACCAACCTATATTATTTATTTCATTGATAACATTGACTAAAGTATAACTTCCTTGGGATTCAGGATCTTCCAAGTGAAAAATATAGAATAAGCACTTGATTGTCTCTGAGAAACCTTTTTTTTTTTTAATAGCCTTTTATTTACATGTTATATGTATCGGTAATTTTACAGCATTGACAATTGCCAAATCTTTTGTTACAATTTTTTCCCACCTTCCCTCTACCCTCTCCCCTAGATGGCAGGATGACCAGTAGATGTTAAATATATTAAAGTATAAATTAGATACACAATAAATATACATGATCAAACAGTTATTTTGCTGTACAAAAAGAATCGTACCCTGAAATATTGTACTATTAGCCTGTGAAGGAAATCAAAAATGCAGGCAGACAAAAATATAGGGATTGGGAATTCAATGTAATGATTCTTAGTCGTCTCCCAAAGTTCTTTTGCTGGGCGTAGCTGGTTCAGTTCATTACTGATCCATTGGGACTGGTTTGGTTCATCTCATTGCTGAGGATGGCCAGGTCCATCAGAATTGGTCATCACATAGTATTGTTGTTGAAGTATATAATGATCTCCTGGCCCTGCTTGTTTGAGAAACTTTTTATCTCTATAATCATTTTTCTTTATTTCATCTAGTAAAAAAATGTCTTCTGAATTTGTGTTATCATCACTGCTTCTCTCTGTGTTTGCTTGTCTTATGTTCCACTTTAGAACTGTGATTCAGGTATATTTCCAAGAAGATAAGTGCAATGAATTTAGCTGTAATAGATAGTCTAAGAAGAATGCCAAAGACATTTGTCATCTTCTTCCACAGGCTTCAAATCTTGGTCATTTTAAAAGGCTGAGTAATGGACTCAAACAAAAAAGATTTTTAAAAAAATAATATTTATTTTAATATTTCAAGCATACATGAGTTTCTCCTTATAGACAGTCCCTTCATCAGAACAGATCACAACCTTTTTTTGTGCTTTGGTAGATATTCTTTGCAAAATGTCAAGATCCAAAAAGTTCATTACTTAGAGTCCAGCTCCCTATTGATGATTTTCTCCATGCTTTTTAATGCTGGTCCTCATATAACAGACATATAGTCTATGTCCAGAACCATATTTAAATTGGATAGGACTTATCACAACACACATATCTCTGATATGCTATTTCAAAATGTCAGGTTGCTATGAGGAAGCATAGAGGCAGGACTTTTCTCTTGAGTTTCTTTTCTTTTCTTTTCTTACTTACTGAACCAAGGTTTTTTCAAGGAAAAACTAAAATAAATTTTAACCCAATTCTCTTTCCTGTTTATTATTTAAGGAAAGCCACTAATAGCATTTGCCTAAGGGCGCACACACTTACATTCATTTATCAACTAGCACATAATGAAACCTATGGTATAGAGCACTGAAATGCCCCATTTTCTAATTTACTAGAAATGCAGATGTGACAGACAGAGTGGTGCAAATAGAAAGAGGTTTTTAGTTCAATATATTTAAAAATATATGCCCAAACTTTGCTTTCATTGATGTAGAGAATTTCTGATGTGGAAATGTATTCTACTAATACAAATTGATAACTGTCCTTTTTTTTTTTTAAATTACAGCTTTTTATTTTCAAAATATATCCATGGATAATTTTTGACATTCACCCCTACAAAACTCTATGTTCTAATTTTTTTTTCCTCCCTTCCCCTCACTAGTCAGGAAGTGATCCAATTTTATTCCTCTACACACATTTCCTCAAATATGCTGCAAGAGAAAAAAGATGAAAAATGAAAAAAAATGAGAAAGAAAACAAAATGCAAGCAAATCACTAGAAAAAGAGTGAAAATACCATGTTATGATCCACATTCAGTTTCCATAATCCTCTCTCTGGATGCAGATGGCTTTTTTTGTCGCAAGACCATTGGAACTAATCTGAATCAATTCATTGTTGATGAGAGCCATGTCTACAGAACTGATCATCCTATAATCTTGCTGTTGCTGTGTACAACAATCTCCTGGTTTTGTTCATTTCACTTAGCATCAGCTCAAGTAAATCTTTCCAGGATTCTCTGATATTATCCTGCTGATCATTTCTTATATATTTTATATTCCACAACATGCATATATCATAACCTATTCAGCCATTTTCCAACTGATGGATACTCATTCAGTTTCCAGTTTCTTGCCACTAAAATGGGCTGCTACAAACATTTGTTGTGGCATGGGTCCCTTTACCTCCTTTATGATCTCTTTAGAATACAAGCCCAGCCTCATTTCCAAAATATGTATAGAGAATTGACTCTAATTTATAAGAAATCAAGCCATTCTCCAATTGACAGATGGTCAAAGGACATGAACAGACAATTCTCAGATGAAGAAATTGAAACTCTTTCTAGCCATATGAAAAGATGCTCCAAGTCATTATTAATCAGAGAAATGCAAATTAAGACAACTCTGAGATACCACTACACACCTGTCAGACTGGCTAGAATGACAGGGCAAGATAATGCACAATGTTGGAGGGGATGTGGGAAAACAGGAACACTGATACATTGTTGGTGGAATTGTGAATACATCCAGCCATTCTGGAGAGCAATTTGGAACTATGCTCAAAAGTTATCAAACTGTGCATACCCTTTGATCCAGCAGTGTTACTACTGGGCTTATATCCCAAAGAGATTTTAAAGAAAGGAAAGACACCTGTATGTTCAAGAATGTTTGTGGCAGTCCTCTTTGTAGTGGCCAGAAACTGGAAACTGAGTGGATGCCCATCAAATGGAGAATGGCTGTATTGTGGTATATGTGGTATATATGTGGTATATGAATATTATGGGGTATTATTGTTCGGTAAGAAATGACCAACAGGATGATTTCAGAAAGGCCTAGAGAGATTTGCATGAACTGATGCTGTGTGAAATGAGCAGGATCAGGAGATCATTATATACTTCAACAACAATACTATATGATGATCAATTCTGATGGACGTGGCCCTCTCCAACAATGAAGATGAATCAAATCAGTTCCAAAAGAGCAGTAATGAATTGAACCAGCTACACCCAGAGAAAGAACTCTAGGAGATGACTATGAACCACTACATAGAATTCCCAATTCTTCTATTTTTGTCCACCTGCATTTTTGATTTCCTTCATAGGCTAATTGTATACTATTTCAAAGTCCAATTCTTTTTATACAGCAAAATAACTGTTTGGACATGTATAATAATATTGTATTTAACTTATACTTTATAATATTTAACATGTATTGGTCAACCTGCCATCTGGGGGAGGGAGTGGGGGGAAGGAGGGAAAAAATTGGAAGAAAAGGTTTGGCAATTGTCAATGCTGTAAAATTACCCATGCATATAACTTGTAAAGAAAAAGATATAATAAAAAAAAATTTTGAAAGAAAAAAATTAGAATACAAGGTCAGTAGAAAACCGCTGGATGAAAGGAATTTCATAATCCTTTGGACATAGTTCCAAATTGATCTCCAAAATGGTTGAATCAACTCACAATTCCACCAACAATGAATTAGTGACCCAGTTTTCCTATATCCCTTCCAAAAATCACCATTGTCTTTTCCTGACATCTTAGCCAATCTTAGAGGTATGTATTGGTATCTCAGTTGTCTTAATTTGTATTTCTCTGATCAATAGTGATTTAAAGGATCTTTTCCTATGACTAGACATGTTTAATTTCTTTATCTGAAAATTTTCTGTTCATATCCTCTGACCATTTATCAATTGGAAAATGACTTGAATTCTTATAAATTTAAATCGATTATCTATATTTTAGAAATGATGCCTTTATCGGAACTCTTGAATATAAAAATGTTTTCCCAGTTTATTGCTTCCCTTCTAATTTTGTCTGCATTGGTTTTGTTTTTTATAAAAACCTTTTTAACTAAATATAGTCAAGATTATCCATTTTGTATTCATTAATGTACTCAAGTTCTTCTTTGGCCACAGATTTCTTCCTTCTCCATAGATCTGAGAGGTAAACTATCCTTTGTTTTTCTAATTTGCTTATAATATCACTCTTCATGTCTAAATCATGAATCCATATCGATCTTATCTTGGCATATGGTGTTAGGTGTGGGTCAGTGCTTGTTTTTGCCATTATAATTTCCAATTTTCCCAAAAATTTTTGTCAAATAGTGAGTTCTTATCACTGGGTTTTGTGTTTGTCAAACACTAGATTACTATAGTCATATAGGACTATTTTGTTCTGTTTACCTCACTTGTTCTACTCATCAACTATTCTATTTCTCAGTAGTACCAAATGTTTTTGATGACTATTGTTTTATAATATAATTTTACCTCTGGTACAAGTAGGCCACCTTGATTCACATTTTTTTCTCATTAATTCCCTTGAAATTCTTGACCTTTTGTTCTTTGAGATGAATTTTGTTATTATTTTTTCAAGCTTTGTGAAGTAATTTCTTGGGAGTTTGATTGGTATGACACTGAATAAATAATCTAAGTATTATTGTGATTTTAATTTTATTCACTTGGCCTGCTCATGAGCAATTAATATTTTTCCAAGAGAGTAGATCTGACTCTTAATTCCAATTGACTCGGGAGAGAGAGAGAGAGAGAGAGAAAGAGAGAGAGAGAGAGAGAAAGAGAGAGAGAGAGAAAGAGAGAGAGAGAGAGTAGATTAGATCTGACTTTATTTGTGTGCAAAGTGTTTTGTAATTGTGTTCATATACTTCTTGACTTTACTTTGGCATGGAGACTCCCAAATATTTTGCATTATTGACAGTTATTTTAAATGGAACTTCTCTTTATATTTCCTGCTGCTGGACTTTGTTGGTAATATATAGAAATGCTGATGATTTATATGGATTTATTTTGTATCCTGCAACTTTGCTAAAGTTATTAATTGATCCTAGTAGTTTTTTTTTTTTAGTTGATTCTCCAGGGTTCTCTAATGCTATGACCACGCTACCGCCCAGGACAGCCCAGAATCAGCCTGAGTCAGGATAAGCAAAAGTCCTTAATCTTTATTCTCAGTCCCTGGATGCGGGATTGAACAGGATGGAAGCAGAATCAACCTGACCGCCTTCTCCCTCATCTACTGCTGAGAGTGTGTCCCTGGCTAGCTTTTCTCCACCCCCTAGTCCCTCCTACAATCCTCTATACACCAATAATTGAGCCAGTAGGGACAGTGGAAAGGACCATTTTCTAAGCATATGCCCATAGAGTATCATCCAATCAGAAGTTAGCCTCAAGTGCTCAGCAATCCCAACCTCAGTCATAGTTCCAGCCCTCTACACTCTAAGAATACCATCATATCATCTGCAAAGAGTGATAGTTTGGTTTTTTTCATTACCTACTAGAATTCCTTTAATCTCTTTGTCTTCTCTTATTGCAAAAGTTGACATTTCTAATACAAGATTGAATAGTAATGGTGATAGTGGACAACTTTGTTTCACCACTGATCTTATAGGGAATGGTTCTAGTTTGTCCCCTTTACATATGATGCATATGATGGTTTTAAACAGATGCTAATGGTCATTTTAAAGGAAAGTCCATTTATTTCTATGCTGTCTAGTGTTTTAATAGGGATGAGTGTTGGATTTTGTCAAATGATTTTTTGCATGTATTTAAAATGTTATATGATTTTTGTTAGTTTGGTTATTGATATAGTTAATAATGTTAATGGTTTTCCTAATATTGAACCAGCCCTTTATTCCTGATATAAATCCCCCCCTTGGTCATAGTGTGTTATCCTGGGGCTGACATTCTATAATCTCTTTGCTAATATTTTATTTAAGATTTTTGCACCAATATTCATTAGGGAAATTGATCTGTAGTTTTCTTTCTTCGTTTTGACCCTACCTGGTTTAGATATCAACTTCATATCTGTATCATAAAATAAATTTGATAGGGCTCCTTCTTTCCCTATTTTTTTCAGATAGTTTGAATAGTATTAGAATTGATTGTTCTTTACATATTTGGTAGAATGAAAAAGTAAATCCATCTGGCCCTTGAGATTTTTAAGCAAGGGAATTACTTAATATTTTGTTCCATTTTTTTTTCTAAAATGGGACTATTTAAATAATTTGTTTCCTATTCTGTTAATCTGAGCAGTCTATATCTTTGTAGTTATTCCTCCATTTCCCTTAGATTATTAAATTTATTGACATTTTGTTAGACAAAATAACTCCTTTTATTTTTTAATTTAATAGCCTTTTATTTACAGGTTATATGTATGGGTAACTTTACAGCATTGACAATTGCCAAACCTTTTTTTCCAATTTTTCTCCTCTTTCCCCCCACCCCCTCCCTCAGATGGCAGGATGACCAGTAGATGTTAAATATATTAAAATATAAATTAGATACACAATAAGTATATATGACCAAACCGTTATTTTGCTGTAATAAAGAATCGGACTCTGAAATATTGTACAATTAGCTTGTGAAGGAAATCCAAAATGCAGATGGGCAAAAATATAGGGATTGGGAATTCAATGTAATGGTTTTTAGTCATTTCCCAGAGTTCTTTCGCTGGGCGTAGCTGTTTCAGTTCATTACTGCTCTATTGGAACTGATTTGGTTGATCACATTGCTGAGGATGGCCAGGTCCATCAGAAGTGGTCATCATATAGTATTGTTGTTGAAGTATATAATGATCTCTTGGCCCTGCTCGTTTCACTCAGCATCAGTTTGTGTAAGTCTCTCCAGGCCTTTATGAAATCATCCTGTTGGTCATTTCTTAGAGAACAATAATATTCCATAATATTCATATACCACAATTTATTCAGCCATTCTCCAATTGATGGGCATCCACTCAGTTTCCAGTTTCTAGCCACTACAAAGAGGACTGCCACAAACATTCGTGCACATACAGGTCCCTTTCCCTTCTTTATGATCTCTTTAGGATATAAGCCCAGTAGTAACACTGCTGGATCAAAGGGTATGCACAGTTTGATAACGTGACAAAATAACTTCTAATTATTGCTTTAATTTCCTCTGAAATTGGTGGAAAGTTCTCCCTTTTCATTTTTTATACTAACAATTTGATTTTCTTCTTTCCTTTTTCTAATCAAATTAACTAAAGGATTATCTATGTCGTTCATTTTTTCATAAAAGCAACTCAGTTGTATTTATTAATTCAAAAGTTTTCTTTCAGTTTTATTAATGTTCCCTTTTATTTTCAGAATTTCAAATTTGATATTTAATTGTTGGTTGTTAATTTTTTTTCTTTTTCTGGCATTTTTAGTTGCAAGCCCAATTCATTGATTTTCTCTTTGTCCATTTTGTGCAAGTAAGCATCAAGAGATAAAAAAATTCTCCTAATTACCGTTTTGTCTGGAACCCACAAATTTTGGTATGTTGTCTCATTATTGTCATTCTCTTGTATGTAATTGTTAATTGTGTCATTGATTTGTTGTTTCACCCATTCATTCTTTAGGATTAGATTGTTTAATTTCCAATTATATTTTTGTCTATTTTCCCCTGGCATTTTATTACATGTAATTTTTATTGCATCATGATCTGAAAAAATGCTTTTTTACTATTTAATATTTATGCTTTTCTTCATTTGATTTCCCTCCTCCCCAGTATTTTCCTCTGATCACAAGCTCCCTCAAATAGCTCTCTCCCTTTACAGCCCCTCTCCTTTTCTTATACATTTCCTTTTCTACTTCTGTTTTTCTTTCTATTAGCCTTCCCCTTTCTTTTTCCCTTTGTTGTTCAACTTCCCTATATGGTTTCTTTGTGAAATAAAATATATCTGATATTCTGTCTTTGAGCCAAATCTGATGAGTAAAATTTGCACAGTGCTTATCCCCTTCCCCTTTTTTCTTCAATTGCAATAGTTTTTTTTTTTTTGCCTCTTTATGAAATGTAATTTACCCCCATTTTAATTCCATTTTCTTCTTCTTCCACTAGAATCACCTTTTTTCCTCTAGTTTCTTTTTCATATCATTCCAATAAATTCAAATTATTTCTGTCTCATCTAAGAATATCTATAACATAAATACAGATTGCAGGAGTTAAACTTCTCATCTTCCCATATAGGGATATAAGCCTTTTAACTTTTAAAAGCAAGTCATTTTTTCTTTCCTTTTTATCTTTTTATGCTTCTCTTGAGTTATGTGTTTGAAGATCAGATTTTCTATTCAGTTCTAATCTTTTCATCAGAAATAAATGTAATTCACCTGTTTCATTGAATATCCATCTATTTCCCTGAAAGATAATGCTCAATTTAATTGGGTAATTGATTCTTAGTTGTAATCCAAGTTCCTTTGTCTTTTGGAATATGAGATTACAGGCACTTGGATCCTTTAAGATGGAAACTTCTAGGTCCGGGATAATTCTGATTGTGGCTCCTCAATATTTGAATTGTTTGTCTGGCTGCTTGCAATATTTTCCCCTTGATTTGATAGTTCTGAAATTTAGCTACAATGTTCCTTGGAGTTTTCATTTTAGGGTCTCTTTCAGAAGGTGATAGGTGAATTCTTTCAATGGCCGTTTTATCTTCTGATTCTGGGACATCAGGGCAGTTTTCCTTGATGATTTCCTGAAAGATGATATCTGGTCTCGTTTTTTCATCATACTTATTAGGAAGTCCAATAATGTCTAAATTGTCTCTCCTAGATCCATTTTCAAGATTAGTTTTTTTTTTCCAACAAGGTGTTTTACATTTTCTTCTATTTTTTTTTTTCATTTTGGATGAAATGATGTCTCATTGAATCATTCATTTCCATTTCTACAGTTCTAATTTTGATGAATTATTTTCTTCAGTTACCTTTTTTTTAGCTCCTTTTGTATTTGGCCAATTGAATTTTTAAATGAGTTGTTTTGTTCAATGGATTTTTTTTTGCACATCTCACAAATTCTATTTTTCAAGGTATTGTTTTCTTTTTACATTTTCTTAAATCTACAGGACTTTATATATATATATATATATATATATATATATATATATATATATATATGAATAATATTTTATCAAGTCTATTTTGTAAGGAGTTATTGCTTCTTTCATTTCCCTAAGTCTATTTCTGAGGGAGTTTTCTTTAGATAATTTCTCTGTTTCCTTTTCCAAACTCTGGAAAAATTCTTATTTGCTTTCCCCATTTTTCTTCTAACTCTCTTTAAAAATCCTTTATGAATTATTCCAAGAGAACCTTGCAAGATGGGGACTAATTCATATCATCCTTTGGAGCTTCATTTGGAGACGATCTGCTTTTAATATCCTCAGGGTTTGAAATCTCTTCTTCTATTTCTCGGTAAAAACTATCTATGGTAAGAGTAATTTTTCATTTTTTGCTCATTTTTTTAAAAAATGAGGCCTGCTTTTAGGGCAAAGAAGAGATTTTCCCAGCTTCCTCTACAGGTGACAGTGGCTGTGCTGCTTGGTGGGCATGACCAGGTCTGGCATTATTCTGGGGTTAAGGGTTCCTTTTGCCCTTTATATTTGTGTTGTATGTCTTATAGCTAATCTGCTGATCTACTGGCTTGCAATTAGGACAGAGTAGCCAATACTTTTCTCCCCTTCTTTCTCCTCCTCCTCTTTCTCCTCCTTTTTCTTCTTCTCCCTTTTTTTCTTCTCCTCCTCTTCCTTCTTCTTGCTCTCTCACTCTCTCTCTGTCTTTTCCCATCTCTTACACACACCAAAACCCAAATTCACTACAAATGACTTTTACCATGAAAATAATAAAAAGCACTATCTGAAATTAATTAAATCAGAACACAGATTTATCATTCTTACCTAATCACTGTCATGAAATTAAGACTGAAAAGAAGTATAGTGGAGTTAATTTTTAATTCAAGGTTTCTTTTCCTTATATCACCAATATAATGTTGACCAAATAAAACAACAAGGTAGCTAATAAAGGACACATTTTATTCACCAGCTCTAACTACTCCAACAGATAGGGTTATATAATTCATTAGATTTTCTCACCTAAATAATTACCTAGATGTCTCAATGTCCAATGGGCAGAGGTTTGAATCTCAGCAGTTTTATTCATTCATTTATTAGTTAATCTTTCTGTTGAAATATTTTTAAAAGCAGCATAATGTTCCTTCATGAATTGTTTTCAGGTTTTTTCAGTCTAGAAAATGTAAAAAGGAAAAGGAAATTAAGACATCTTATTTATTCATTTAATTCAGAACAGAGGACTGACTTTTTTCTTAGAAATTTCAGCATTTCTTGGCCAGCTATCAGCTTTCCAATGACACATTCATTGAACATCTGTTATGAATAAGGTATTGTACTAGTCCTATGGCATATTTAGAAATATAAGAAAATCTTGAATCAAGAAACATGAAGTCAACTTGAGGACATAAAATATATAATATTCACATATAAATAAATACACATCTGTGCTGTGGAATGCAATTCTTCTATTTACTTACTTTTGCAAGCTTGGAGTTATCTTGGACTTTTCCTAGACTTTTTCTTTTCCTTCTCTCCTTATGCCCAGTCAGTTGCCATGTCTTGTGAATTATTAGTTCCTCAGATTATCTTTCACCTTTCTCTTTCTTCCTACTCAAGGAATCATTATATTTGTTCACATTCGCATTACTTCTCACTTGGAATATTGCAATAGCCTTAGACTTGATCTGCCATTATCAAATCTCTACCCTCTTCAATACATATGCCCCAGAAACTCCAAGATAATCTTTCTGTATTGCAAGTCACCATCTTTCTAGCTTCATCTTCTTGAATGCTTACTAGAGCCTTAGTAGGTCAGGAATATAAGCTTAATGTGTGTTTTTTTTATCTCTATTTTACAAGTATGAAAACTGAAGTTTAGAGCAGCAAGTGACTCATTTTCTCCATGTATTAAAGTCAGGTATTGGCATATCTAAGACTGAAGTGAAATTTTCTGACTGTCAGTATAATATAATTCTTACCTTGCCATATAGAAGGAACAAAAATAACAAATGAATACTAAGTATTCTACTTAATTGGTGAAAATCAGATTAGAGGCCTGGGGCTTTGCTTTACTCATTAAAAAGGGTTGGGTGGTTTTATTAGAAAGGAAAGGTGTTCTAAAACTACAATATGATAAATTGATTAATCATTCTCTAAAGATCCTATATCATAGGATATCATTGAAATAAAAAACGTGATATTAGCAGGCACCAAAAATGTAGAATATGAGAAACCTCACAATATTGACCTAATGGAAGCAGAGACATTCCATTTAGAACTGTTGATGGAAAATTAGTAAAAATAGATTCTAATTCATTATTTACTCACATAAAAGTGGATATTTCAATCACTACAAATTCTCTACTAGCACAATTCAGGAAAACAAAAAGGTCTAAAATGCAACTACTTCATTGTATAGGACAAGATCCTTACTTCTTCTGTACAAGCTTTTAATCAGGAGATATGATTTAGTACCTAAGTAATGAGGCAATCATAGTGAATAATCATAGTGAATAAAGGCCATTAATATATCATTTTCCCTTTGAAGTGGTAAAAAGCATTTAAAAAGACATGTGTAATTAATCCTTTTAATGTCTCAATGGGTAATGTTAACATATTGTGTATTTTATATGAAGATGCTGTTGCTGAACTACCACCTCTGTAATGTGCATTTTTAATTATATTTCTAGTGATACCATGGAAAGAGTATTGGGATAGAGGGAGGAAGACACGGATTCAAATTTATATTCTGAAATTTACCAACTATGTTAAAGTTGGAAAAAATATCTGTTTATATTCATTCATAAGATGTGGATCAATTTATAGATTGTTATAGTGAATGAAATCATGCATTTAAAAGGTTATTGCAAAATTGTATAACAAATATATATACATATATATGTGTGTATATATATATATATATAAATATATATCAGGTTTTATCATTGTTCTTCTTTCTCTTGTTTTTAATTTTCTTCATGAAATTAGAAAGGATTAGACTTGATAAGCAGGTGAATAAAGGAACCACTTTTATAAATAAATAAAAGTATTAATCTTCAAAGTATTAATCTCCTCTAAGCTCAGATAAATTATCTACAGGACAACTTCATTTGCAGATAGGACAATTAGGATAGTATCAACCTAATCTAGTATCTATATGGTTATGATTCCTTCAGAAAGTTCTACATCTTAAAAAGCATCTCAATCTACATGAAGTTTATGGATATTTGGCAACATTATTTTAAAAGTTTTTAATTTGAGGGAGACGGTCAATTATAGGCAATGGGTGGCAATAGTTTTGTCTATGTGCTATACCACTTCCAATACAAATAATTTATTGGATTTTTCTTGATTGTCCATCATTTTTATACATATTGTTCTCATGTTTTTCATATGTGTTCAGTTAGAAATGAATAGGTACATGAAAATAACTCTTTTATACAATTTTTTTGTACAATCTATGATAGCAGACTGATTATAAGGATAATATATACTTCATCCTATCTTTCTATGATTTTCATATTCTATACTAGGGCTCTATGATGTGAAAGCTTTATGTTATAATATGGAGATGTTTGAGATCAATATTTGTAGTGGAGAGAATTATCATCAGCCAGTCCATGATAAATAATTTCAGGTCTATAATTCTTGTTGCTAGTTTATATTTAGATGTGTATTTGATAGATGGCTGATTCTATCAGCCTTAACATTGTGTGGTGATGTGTAACATAAATTTTGCCACTTATTTTTTTATAGTAGTTGTTTCATAAGTGCTTTTTAAATAATTATAACTTTTTATTGACAGAACCCATGCCTGGGTAATTTTTTACATTATTATCCCTTGCACTCACTTCTGTTTTGACTTTTCCCCTCCCTCCCTCCACTCCCTCCCCTCCCTCTCCCAGATGGCAAGCAGTCCGATATATGTTAAATATGTCACAATATATCCTAGATACAATATATGTGTGCAGAGCCGAACAGTTTTCTTGTTGCACAGGAAGAATTAGATTCAGAAGGCAAAAATCACCTGGGAAGAAAAACAAAAATGCAAACAGTTTACATTCATTTCCCTGTGTTCTTTCTTTGGGTGTAGCTGCTTCTGTCCATCACTGATCAATTGAAACTGAGTTAGATCTTCTCTTTGTCGAAGAAATCCGCTTCCATCAGAATACATCCTCATATAGTATCTTGTTGAAGTATATAATGATCTCCTGGTTCTACTCATTTCACTTGGCATCAGTTCATATAAGTCTCTCCAAGCCTCTCTGTATTCATCCTGCTGGTCATTTCTTACAGAACAATAATATTCCATAACATTCATACACCTCAATTTAGCCAGCCATTCTCCAATTGATGGGCATCCATTCATTTTCTAGTTTCTAGCCACTACAAAGAGGGCTGCCACAAACATTTTAGCACATACAGGTCCTTTTCCCTCTTTTAGTATCTCTTTGGGATATAAGCCGAGTAGTGGCACTGCTGGATCAAAGGGTATGCACAGTTTGATAACTTTTTGTCTGCCACTTGTTTTAATGATCTATCTATACAGAATATCTAGGTTTTTAAGAATAAACTTTTAATTCTACACTATTTTTTTATTTTTAAATATCTCTTGATTTTTTTTTTTGTTTTCAACATTCATCATCATAAAATTTTTAGCTCCAAATTTTTCTTCTTCTTTCCCTCCTTCATTTTTCTCTCTCTCCCCAAGAAAGCAAGCAATATGATATAGGTTATACATATATAACCATGTTAATATATTTCTATGTTAATCATATTGTGAAGGAAGACTGAAAAAAAGCATAAGAAAAGGGAAAATAAACAAGAGTGAAAATAGTATTCTGTGATCTATATTCAGACTTCATAGTACTTTATCATGTATCTCTTGTAATGTTCTTGAATCACTGCTTTGCTAAAAGCTAAGGCTGTCATAGTTGATCATCTCTCAATGTTGCCATTACTTCATGTAATGTGCTCCTGGTTCTTTTCATTTCTCTTAATATCATTTTATGTGTTTTTCCAGGTTTTTATAAAATCTGCCTGTCCTTATAGAACAATAGTATTATATTTCGAATGAAATTTATGTGGTTTATCAATATAAACCACAGTTTGTTCAGCCATTGGTTGGACATCTACTCAATATCTAATTTTTGACATCATAAAAAGCTGCTACAAATATTTTTGTACATCTGTTTCCTTTTTCTTTTTTACGATCTGTTTGGGATACAGACCTATTAGTGCCATTGCTATGCAAAAGATTATGCAAAATTATATAGCCCTCTGGATATAATTCCATGTTATTGTCCAGAATAATTGAATCAGTTCACAATCTCATTAACAGTGCATTACTGAGTGTTCCAAATTTATCACAGGTCCAAAATTTATCATTTTCCTTTACTGTCCTATTAGCTAATCATCATAATAGGTCTTCCTCAGAATTGTTTTAATTTGCACTTTTTAGTAAATATTGATTTACAGCATTTTTTCATGTGACTACTGATGACCTTAATATATTAATCCCTAAAATTTTCTATCCATGTCCATTGATCATTTAATAGGGAAATGACTCATTACATTTTACTCAGTTCTCTATATATTTTTGTAATGAGGTCTTAATCAGAAACACTGGTTTATAAAATTTATTTCCCAGCTTTCTATTTTCCTTTTAATCTTGGTTGCATTAGTTTTGTTTGTGCCAAGTCTTTTAAATTTATTAATGTCAAAACTACACTCTTTGTATTTCATAATGTTCTTTATTTCTTGTGTGGTCATAAATTCTTTCCTTCTCTATTGATCTGACAGTAAACTATTCCATTTTTGCCTATCATGAACCTATTTCAATCTCATCTTGGTGTATGGTGTGAAATGTTGGTCTATGGCTAGTTTTTGCAATACTATTTTCCATTTTCCAGCAGTTTTTGTCAAATAGTAAATTCTTATACCAGAAGCTGGAGCCTTTGGGTTTAAGAAACATTTTATTATGATGGTCACTTACTACTGTGTCTTATATACTGACCCTACTTTAATGATACTACTGTGTCTTATATACTGACCCTACTTTAATGAACCACCACTTTTTAGTACCGAATAGTTCAGATGATTGATGCTTATAGTTAAATATAGTACAACTAGGTCACTTTCCTTTGCATTTTCATCATTAATTCCTTTGATATTCCCAACTTTTTGTTTCTCCAGGTAAATTTTGTTATTATATCTATCTACCTCTATAAAATAATTTTGGTAGTTTGATTGGTTTGGCACTGAATAATTAAATTAATTAAGATACCATTGTCACTTTATAATATTTGCTCTGACTCCCAATGATCAATTGATATTTTTCCAGTTGTTTAGATTTGACTTTATTTGTGTAAAAAAGTGTTTTGTAATTGTGATCATATAGCTCTTGGGTTTGTCTTGGTATGTAGAACCTAAAATATATTATATTTTCTACACTTATTTTAAATAAAATTGCTCTTTATATCTCTCCCTGCTGGGTTTGTTAGTATTACATAGAAAATGATGTTCATGTGGGTGAATTTTATATCCTGAAACTTTGCTAAAGTTCTTAATTATTTCAAATATTATTTTACTTAATTCTATAAGTATACCAATATCTCCTAGGCAAAGGATGATAGTTTCATTTCCTTATTGATTATTCTGATTCCTTAAATTTATTTTTCTTCTTTTATTACTAAAGCTAACATTTCTATTATTAATTTGAATAATAGTAGTAGAAACAAGCATTCTTTTTTCACCTCTGATCATATTAGAAAAGTTTCTTTATTATCTCTAGTATATTTAATGTTTGCTTCTGGTTTCACATATATATATTGCGTCTTATTTTAAGGTTTCAGATAGATATTGCTTTATTCCAATGTACTCCAGTGATTTTTTTATTATAGCTTTTTATTTACAAGTTATATGCATGTGTAATTTTTCAGTATTGACAATTGCAAAACCTTTTGTTCCAATTTTTCTCCTCTTCCCCCCATCTCCTGCCCCTTGTTAAATATGTGAAAGTATATATTAAATACAATTTATGTATACATATCCATACAGTTATTTTGTTGCACAAGAAGAAATGGACTTTGAAATAATGTACAATTTACCTGTGAAGGAAATAAAAAATGCAAGCGGATAAAAACAGAGGGATTGGAAATACTATGTAGTGGTTCACACTCATTTCCCAGAGTTCTTTTGCTGGGTGTAGTTGGTTCTATTCATTATTAAACAAATGGAACTAATTTGGTTCATCTCATTGTTGAAGAGAGCCACATCCGTCACAATTGATTGTTGTGTAATCTTCTTGTTGCTGTGTATGATGATCTCCTGGTCCTGCTCATTTCACTCAGCATCAGTTCATGTAAGTCTCTCCAGGCCTTTCTGAAATCATCCTGTTGCTCATTTCTTACAGAACAATAATATTCCATAACATGTACTCCAGTGGTTTTAAGAGGAATGGGTGCTGTATTTTGTCGATTTTTTTTCTGATTTCTGTTGGTTTTGTTATTGATAGGAACAGTTATGCTGATTATGTTTCCTAAAATTGAACTAGTCTTGCATTCCTAGTATAAATCCTACCTGGTCATAGTGAATTATTCGGGTGATAAAATGCAACAATCTGGCATTAAAGTTCATTAGGAAAATTTGTCTATAATTTTCTTTCTTTGTTTTGACTTTTCCTGGTTTATGTAATAGCACTATACTTGTATCATAAAAAAAAAAAAGAATTTGGTAAGATTCGTTTGCCTTTTTGTTTTTTGTTTTTTAATAATTTATATATTATCAAAATTAATTGTTCTTTAAGTAAAATTCACTTATAAATCCATTGGCCGTGGATATTTTTTCTTAGGGAATTCATTTGTTGACTTATGTAATATCTGATTAAGATTTCTGGTGGATCTCGGGACCAGCCTGAGTCCTTGGTTTAGTGGAGTGGTGAAGGCAGGACAGCCGTCACAAGGCTGGTCAAAGATGGAGTCCATCTGTGGCTGAGAGTGTTCTGTGTCTGAGGCTCCCTTAAATATCTCAGGACGTTTATATCACTGCAACACACTGAGCATGTGTATCCATTACATCACCATACTAAGTATTAATTATATGCTTAACTATTAAGTACTTTGCTGATCTAGATTTAAATACACCAATTCAGAGTTCCTGCCTTCTACAGGCTTAATCAACTTCTTTTTCTAAAATGGATTTATTTAAATTATGTTGCTTACCCTTTATTAATGGGGCAATTTTTATTTTTGTAAATATTAATCCATTACACATAGATTGTCATATTTATTGACATAATAAGACAAAATAGCTTTTGATTATTGCTTTTAATTCCTCTTCATTGATGGGAAATTTACCCTTTTCATTTTTGAGTTGATAATTTTATTTTTTAAATCAAATTAATCAAATTTAATCAAATCAAAATAAAAATCAAATTAATCAAAAGCTTATCTGTTTTATTGTTTCCCCCTGATAAAACCAGCTCTTAGTTTTATTTATAAATTCAATAGTTTTTTTACCTCGATTATTAATCTCTTCTTTGATTTTCTGAAATTTAAATTTGATATTTAATTGGGAAGTTTTAATTTCTTCTTTTTCTAGCCTTTTAAATTGCACACCCAATTTATTGATCTCCTCTTTCTTTATTTTATTCATGTAAGAATTTATAGAGAAAAACAATTTCCTTAGAAACTGTTCTGCTGTGTCCCATAAGCTTGAGTATGTTGTCTCACTATTGTCTTTCTCTTGGATAAAATTATTGTTTGTTTCTATGATTGATTGTTTGACCTACTCACCCTTTAGGATGATTGTTTTGTTTCCAATGATTTAGTAGTCAATCTTTTCATGAACTTTTATTACATATAATATTTTATTGCATCATGATTTGAAAAAAACTTCATTTAATAGTTTTGCCTTGCTGCTTTAGACCATGAGGATTTTTTGCCCTAATAATGATCATTTTTTTTAGATGTCATGTACTACTGAGATGAAAGGCATATTCGTTTGTATGCTCATTAAATTTTCTCCAGACATTCTTCATATATAATTTTCTAAAATTCTCTTTATCTCCTTAACTTCTTTCTTGTTTATGTTGTCATTAGAAATTTTATAGTTGTGAGAGAGACAGGTTGAGATTTCCCCACTAGTGCAGTTTTGTTGTCGATTTCTTCTTGATACTCACTTAACTTCTCTAAGAATTTGGAGGCTGTGCTATTTGTTGCATCTATGTTACTACTGATGTTACTTATTTGTCTATGATACCCTTTAGGTTGTAGTTTCCTTCCTCATCTGTTTTAATTAGATCTATTTTGGACTAACTGAAAGAAATGATCAGAAATAAAGCTTGTAGATCATCAAAGAAAATTGCCCTAATACTACAAAGGATAAAATAGTCATTGAAAGAATCCATCAATCTTCTCCTGAAAGAGATTTCACAAGGAGAACTCCAAAGAACACTGTAACTAAATTCCAAAACTTCAAGGTCAAAGACTATTACAAGTGACTAAAATGAAACAATTAAAGTATTAAAAACCATGGTCAGGATTACCAAAGACTTAGTAGCTTCTACAATAACGGATCATATGGACAGGAATGCCATTTTACAAAGGACAAAAGAACCAGGATTACAACAAATATCAACTCTCCTGCAAGACTGAGCATAATCCTTCAGGGAAAGAGATGTATCTTCAACAAAATAGGAAACTTCCATTATTTCTGAAGAAAAGGCCAGAACGAAAGAAAAATTTTAATCATGAACTACAAGACTCAATGGAATCATAATAAAGTAAATATGAAAGAAAAAAAGCTATTTAAAGTTACACTATTTACATCCCTACAGGGAACATGATACTTGTAAATCTTGAGAAGTATATATTCCTTAGGGCAGTTAGAAAGGGTAAACAAAGAAAGGGGGTGTGGCAACATATTTATGTTGATATGATAGTATAGAAAAGAAATTAAGAACTGGTACACTAATACATTGGTGGGGGAATTGTGAAGTGATCCAATTATTCTAGAGAGCAATCTGGAACTATCCCAAAGGGCTATGAAACTGTTCCCACTCTTTTACCCAGCAATAACACTTTTGGGTTTATATCCCAAGGAAATTATAAAGAAGGGAAAAGGACTCGGATGTGTAAAAAAATGTTTGTAGCAGCTCTTTTGGTATGGCAAAGAATTGGAAAATGATTCGATACCCATCATTGGGGAATACCTGAACAAGTTTTGATGTATGAAGATAATGGGGTATTATTGCTCTACAAAAAAATTATAAACAAGCTGATCCGAGAAAGGCCTGGAAATATTTACATGAACTGATGCTAAGTAAAATAGGCATGCATTTTATGCAATAACAGCAAGAAAGAATAAAGGTCTTTGGTATCAACCAACAGGCAATTTCCCAAAGTCTCTAAAGCAACAAAGTGATTACAGGAACATAATGGAGACTGCCATCTCCTTTCATGTTTTCCCAGAGTTTTTTCCTTTAGTAAACTGAAGTGAGATTGGCATTTTCCATCTTTTTTGAAACAGAAAGCTGACTCAATGCTGTAGTCAAAGAACACTTCTTTAGGAGAGTTCCCCTAAGAGAGAACTACATCCTTGAAAAGTCTCAAAAGGGAACTTGCTGAAAACTAAAATTCTCACCTCTAACCAATTTTGCCCCATTTTTTAATCAGGCCAGAGCATTCATCTCTATGTATATGGAGAAAATGTCACACTTTGGGACAAAGATACAGTGCATTTTTGAATAGATAATTAAGGATCTGGCACACCAAAGACAGAGTTTTGAAAAGTTTAAAGGGGTTTGTTCATTCCAAGTCAACTGTAGAAAGATGCATTATTGTTTATCATTCATCAATTGATTGATTAATATTGTTTGATACTAATTTTTTATGATTAGAAATTGTCTAACCCAAAACCTTACTGTAGAGGTTAGGCTGACCTCAGGAGTATTCCAAGAAAGTCAGTGGCTCTAGGAAATGGTTGTATCCATCTTGGATCCATCCTTTCTTGGGTTTTGGGATGCTTCAAATTTGAATATTTATGTTTACTTCTCCCAAATGTCTTCATTTAAATGTCTGTTTTTACTGATATGCCTGGGAACTGACTCACTCAGAAATATTAATTTGTGTCTTGTACATGTAATTCTTCTGGTATCCTTTCTGAACCATATATAATGTAAACTTCACTGAAACTGAATTGGGAACCTTCTTCTAGCTCTCTCCTTTGTCATATGACCAATCAAATTTCTTTTTAAAACTAATCCAGATTTTGGAGTTCATTTTTGTGACTAACACAACACATATGTATATGCATATGAGGATAAACAACATAAGTGAACATTATTAAGCAATTGATTTTTTATCACCTTTTAAAATATTATATTGCCTGGTGTCATTATTATGATTTTAAAAAATCATTTACAATTATTACAGTGGTTGGTTTGAACTTTTGTTTATAGTGAAGCACCCTACAACTAACTACCTAAAGTTTGGACCACTGACTCAGTGGATATCTGTTTACCATCTGAACCAAGCCTGAACAAAATCTGCCAATGTTACCTATTATTAGTTATCTAGCATTCTCAGTCAAAAAAGGAGAAAATGACTTTTGTGCGTACTTCTCTCTTTGTGCTATATCTGTTTCCTGCTTCAATCTATAATATCTGGAATGTACTGTGATTTTATTTTCATTTTCTGCTTATATACAATTTCTTCTCATCATATAACAAATTATTTTTTTTGGAAACCTTGAAAATAGGAAATCCTAAATCAAATTACATATATTTTCTCTTCCATTTAAATGTAAACTCCTTCATTGAAATGCATTATTTTTATATCCTCAAAACTTAACTCAGAGCCTGGCACATGATGAACACTTAATAAATATTTCTTCATTGCTTAATTAATAAAAAGAAAATCCCACGAAAACCAAATTTTTAGTCTTGCCAACTAAACTCCTTATTTCACCACTTGCGATCCTTCCTTATATTTTTCTTAAGATTTGGAAATACATGAAGAAATAGTATGTTTGGAACAATTCTCCTTAAATAGAAAAATTTTTTTGAACAATTGCAACAATTATTTTTCTTCTAATTTCTGTCACTTTCAACAACAAAATTTGTTATATTGTGAAAATTTTTGAAGTATAGAGGAACTATCACAACTTGGAATATTGGACTCTACTTTGGCAGAAATAAGTTAAAATTTGAAATTCTTCCACATTCTACTTAAGTAGCCCCAAGCAAGTCACCTATTTTTTTTCTGGATCATATATTTTTCTTCAGTGAAATCAGCAGTTTCGAAAAGATGACCTCTAATGTCCCTTCAAGTTGTAGGTCTAATATCCTAAGAGACGAATAGTATCCACAGAATTTTTGTTCCCCTTTCCCCAAAAGCAACAGAATTTGGTCTTATAAGAGTATAAAATTTCTACATTCCAAAACTTGTTAATTTCCTCTGTATAATTCTTCTCACCTATCAGAACTTGTCTCCTCTTTCAGGTTTATTTTCCCAGATGAATTCTTTAGTCAGCAATTGTACTTGTTTATTGCTGCTCTAAGCCTTTGGTATAAAGCAGCTTATCTGCTTGTGGAAATAAGCAAATTGGGTTTCCCACTACATAGAGGACAATACTTTTACCCAGCACCCACCTAACCCTTGAGGAAAAACATGGTGTAGATAAAATTTTAAATGGCAATCAGAACCAGAAAATATAATAGTAAGCATTTTCACAAGCTGCAGAGCCTAGCATCAAACCACCAAATTATTTTAAATCTCTTCGTTGTATAAAATTTATAGGTGAAATTCACTTTAACACTATGATGAAAAGGTTTACATACTTAGCAATAATCTATTTTCCTCTCCAAAGAAGCCTGCATTTTTATATAGCAATATGCCTGGAAAGCTGCCAGTACCATTGTGTTTCAAAGATTGCAGTGAATTAGGGCACCTGCACAAGGTATATCTCTCCTCCTTTTACTGGCTAAACTGCTTGAAAAGTTGGGGTAAAAGTAAAAGACTACTTCCTTTACTCCAACTCCTTTCTTAATTCTCTGCTATCTTGTTTCTGACTTCATCATTCAATCAAAATTGTTCTCTCCAAAGTTACCAGTAATATGTAATCTATAAATCTAATGGCCTTTTTTCAGGCTTCCTCCTTCTTACTGACCTTCAGTCTTTGGTGCTATTCATCATTATTTTATATGTTCTCTCTGTGTTTTAGTGATATTACTTTCTCCCATTTTTCCTGTCTTTTTTGACACATCTGCATGCAGGGTCCTATAATTTGAGCTGTATCTTTATATAGGCCTTTTCTTCCCCCTACTTCTGAAATTTAAACTTTAAAAGAGACTTTTTTATTTTTTCCTAAGAGTATTTTCTAGTGCTTTCCTGAAGTGCTTCTATCACCTGCCATGTTTCATGGTGTGTTTTATAAGGAGCCTAACACATTTTTAATACTGGCTGAACACACAGAATCATGTGAAATTTCCATTGCCACAGCTCAGGTCTTAGGAAGTAGGGAGGTGTAAGGTTGTTGTCAGTGTGAATTTCCTTCATATCATACATTCTTTTTCATTTTCTACTTGCTATAACTCAAACCACCTGAGTGTGATGATACTAGCCTGCATTTATATAACTCTCTCAAGATATTCAACTTGATTTATACATTTTCAGTTTTGATCCTCTCAACAAACTTGCTATGTATGTGTTGTTATTATCTATAGTTCAAACCTGAGAAAACTGAGGCTGAGAGAGGTAAAATGACTTTTTTAGGGACAATGAGCTAATAAATGTATCTGAGGTAGGATTCAAATTTTGGCTTTTCTGATTCTAAGTCCAATGTTGCACCCATGATGCTGTTGATGTTCTTACCATTGGTTCCTCTGGTCCTCATGAATTTATTTTTTAAAAGACTATAGTTTTTTTTTTCTTTTTGTTTTAATCTTTTTTTATTTTTACATCACAATTACACATGGGTTTATATGCCTGTTTATATATGTATGTATATATGTATGTACATACATATGTATTATTCCCCACTCCCTGTGCAGAGAACCAAGGAAGCAAAGTATTAAATAAATCCAACAAAAAATAATATCCCAGTAGGAAAGCTTTTTCTTTATTTTTTGCTGAGGCAATTGGGGTTAAGTGACTTGTCCAGGGTCACACAACCAGGAAGTGCTAAGTGGAGTGGCTGAGGCCATATTTGAACTCAGGTTTTCCTGACTTCAGGGCTGGTGTTCTATCTACTATAACAACCAGGTGCCCCAGCATTTTTTTAAAAGGAGAAAAATTCAATTCAGCAAAAGCAATCAATATATAACTCTTAATGTCTGTGCAATGTTACAAAGTCATAATTGCCTATTTATAATAAAGATATGAGGAAGCTATAATAACATTAAAATTTTAGGAATTTATAATAATCGTGATCCTGTTTCTACCCTCTTCTCTTTGACCATTCTTGATTATAATTATAGTATTCTATGACATTCTTTTTGTTTGATCCATTTGTATTATTGTTGACAGTTTATATTTTGTTTTTCTTCTATCTTAATCTGTTTGTATGTATTTCTATGCTTCTTGAATTCTTTGTCTTCATTTTTTCCTAGTGTCACGGTAATATTTCATTATGTCAATGTTGCATAATTTGTTTATTGTTGTTATTGTTCAGTCATTTTTCATGTCCATCTCTTCATGTCCCCATTTGGAGTTTTCTTGGCAAAGATAATAGAATAGTTTGCCATTTCCTTCTCCAGTTCATTTTACATATGAAAAAAATACAGCAAACAGGATTAAATGGCTTGATCAGTGTTCTGTAGTTAGTAAGATGTGAATTCAGGAAAATGAGTCTTTTTGACTTCTGGCCCAGCATTTTTTTTTTTTTTTTTTTTATTTAATAGCCTTTAATTTACAGGATATATACATGGGTAACTTTACAGCATTAACAATTGCCAAACCTCTTGTTCAATTTTTCACCTCTTACCCCCCACCCCTCCTAAATGGCAGGATGACCAGTAGATGTATAAATATATTAAAATATAACTTAGATACACAATAAGTATACATGACAAAACATTATTTTGCTGTCAAAAAGAATCAGACTCTGAATTATTGTACAATTAAGCTTGTGAAGGAAATCAAAGATGCAGGTGTGCATAAATATAGGGACTAGAGATTCAATGTAATGGTTTTAGTCATCTCCCAGAGTTCTTTTTCTGGGTATAGTTAGTTCAGTTCATTACTGCTCCATTAGAAATGATTTGGTTGATCTTGTTGCTGAGGATGGCCTGATCCATCAGGACTAGTCATCATCTAATATTTGTTGAAGTATATAATGATCTCCTGGTCCTGCTCATTTCACTCAGCATCAGTTCGTGTAAGTCTCTCAGGCCTTTCTGAAATCATCCTGTTGGTCATTTCTTACAGAACAGTAATATTCCATAATTTTCATATACCACAATTTATTCAGCCATTCTCAACTGATGGACATCCATTCAGTTTCAGTTTCTAGCCACTACAAAAGGGCTGCCACAAACATTCGTGCACATACTGGTCCCTTTCCTTCTTTATAATCTCTTTGGGATATAATCCAGATGGTAACACTACTGGATCAAAGGTATGCACAGTTTGATAACTTTTTGAGCATAGTTCAAACTACTCTCAAAATGGTTTGGATTCGTTCCACAACTCCACCAACAATGAATCAATGTCCCAGTTTTCCCATCCCCTCAACAATCATCATTATTTTTCCTGTCATCTTAGCCAATCTGACAGGTGTGTAGTGGTATCTTAGAGTTGTCTTAATTTGCATTTCTCTGATTAATAATGACTTGGAGCATCTTTTCATATGACTAGAAATAGTTTCAATTTCTTCATCTGAGGAATTGTCTGTTCATATCCTTTGACCATTTTCAATTGGAGAATGGCTTGATTTTTATAAATTAGAGTTAATTCTCTATATATTTTGGAAATGAGGACCTTTATCAGAACCTTTGACTGTAAAAATATTTTCCCTGTTTATTGCTTCCCTTCTAATCTTGTCTGCATTAGTTTGTTTGTACAAAAACTTTTCAGTTTAGGTATAATCAGAAATTTTCTATTTTGTGATCAGTAATGATCTCTAGTTCTGACTTTGGTCATAAAACCTTCCCCTTCCACAGGTCTGAGAGGTAAACTATCCTATGTTCCTCTAATTTATTAATAATTTCATTCTTTATGCCTAGGTCATGAACCCATTTGACCTTATCTTGGTATACGGCGTTAAGTATGGATCAATGACCTAGTTTCTGCCATATTGAGTTTCCAATTTTTCCAGCAATTTTTATCAAACAGTAAGTTCTTATCCCAAAAGCTGGGATCTTTGGGTTTGTCAAAGACTAGGTTGCTATATTTGTTGACTGTTTTATCCCTTGAACCTAATCTATTCCACTGATCAACTAATCTATTCCTTAGCCAATACCAAATAGTTTTGGAAACTGCTGCTCTATAGTATAGTTTTAGATCTGGTACAGCTAAGCAACCATCATTTGATTTTTTTTCATTAATTCCTTGAAATTCTTGACCTTTTGTTTTCCATATGAACTTTGTTGTTATTTTTCTAGGTTATTAAAATAGTTTTTTGGAGAGTCTGATTGGTATAGCACAAAATAAATACATTAGTTTAGATAGTATTGTCATCATTATTATATTTGCTCGCCCTATCCAAGAGCACTTAATATTTTTCAATTGGTTAGATCAGACTTAATTTGTGTGAAAAGTGGTCTGTAATTTTGCTCATAAAGTTTCTGATTTTCCCTTGGCAGATAGATTCCTAAATATTTTATATTATCAGTAGTTACTTTAAATGGAATTTCTCTTTGTAACTCTGACTGTTGGATTTTGTTAGTGATATATAAGAATGCTGATGACTTATGTGGGTTTATTTTATAACCAGCAACTTTGCTAAAGTTGTGGATTATTTCTAATAACTTTTGCTTAAGAATCTCTGGGGTTCTCTAAGTATACCATCATGTCATCGGCAAAGAGTGATAATTGAGCTTCCTCATTTGCCTATTCTTATTCCTATTAATCTCTTTCTCAGCTCTTATTGCTATAGCTAGCGTTTCTAATACAATATTAAATAGTAACGGTGATGAATGAGCAACTTGTTTCCTCCAGATCTTATTAGGAATGGTTGCGGTTTGTCTCCATTACATATGATGCTTACTGATGGTTTTAAATAGATGCTGCTGAGTTATTTTAAGGAAAAGTCCATTTATTCCTATACTCTCAAGTGTTTTTTAATAGGAATGGATGTTGGATTTTATCAAATGCTTTTCTGCATCTATTGAGATGATCATATGGTTTTGTTAATTTGGTTATTGACATGGCCAATTATATTGATAGTTTTCCTAATATTGAACCAGCCCTGCATTCCTGGTATAAATCCTACTTGATCATAGTGTATTATCTTGGAGATGATTTTCTGTGAGTCTTTTGCTAATATCTTATTTAAAGATTTTAGCATCAATATTCATTAGGGAGATTGGTCTATAATTTTCTTTCTCTGTTTTCAAGCCTACCTGGTTTAGGTATCATTACCATGTCTGTGTCATGGAAGGAATTTGGTGGGACTCCTTCATTCCCTATTTTATCAAATAATTTATATAGCATTAGGGGCCAATTGTTCTTTAAATGTTTGGTAAAATTCACATGTAAATCCATCTGGTCCTGGGATTTTTTCTTGAGGAGTTGTTTAATTGCCTGTTCTATTTCTTTTCTACGAAATGGGACTATTCAAGCAATTTACTTCTTCCTCTGTTAGTCTGGGGAGTCTGTATTTTTGGAGGTAGTCATCCATTTCACTTAGGTTATCAAATTTATTGGCATAAAGTTGAGCAAAATAACTCCTTATTATTTCTCTAATTTCCTCTTCATTGGTGGAAAGTTCTCCCTTTTCATTTTAAGACTACTAATTTCATTTTCCTCCCTCCTTTTTCTAATCAGATTTACCAAAGGCTTATCTATTTTATTGGCTTTTCATAGAACCAACTCTTAGTTTTATTAATTAGTTCAATAGTTTTTTACTTTCAATATTTTTAATTTCTCCTTTTAATTTTAAATTTCCAATTTAGTATTTGATTGGGGGTTTTAATTTGGTCTTTTTAGTTTTTTAGTTGCAAGCCAATTCATTAATCTTTTCTTTCTCTGTTTTATTCAAGTAAACCTCTAAGGATATAAAATTCCCTCTTATTACCACTTTGGCTGCATCCACAAATTTTGGTATGATGTCTCATCATTGTCATTATCTTGAGTGAAATTATTAATTGTATCTATAATTTGCTGCTTCACCAATCATTCTTTAAGATGAGATTGTTTAGTTTCAATTACTTTTTGGTCTATTTCCCCTAACTTTTTGTTGAATGTAGTTTTTATTGCATCATGATCTGAAGAAAGCATTTACTATTTCTGCTTTCTTGCATTTAATTCTGAGGTCTTTATGTCCTAATATATGGTCAATTTTGAATAGGTTCCATGAACTGCTGGAGAAGAGTATATTCCCTTCTATCTCCATTCAATTTTCTCCAAAGATCCAACATACCTAATTTTTCTAATATTCTATTTATTTCTTTAATTTCTTTCTTATTTGTTTTGTGGTTTGATTTGTCTAATTCTGAGAGTGCAAGGTTGAGATCTCCTACTATTACAGTTTTGTTGTCTATTTCTTCTTGCAACTCTCTTAACTTCCCTTTAGGAAGTTGAGTGCCATACCACTTGGTGCATATATGTTTAATATTGATATTGCTTCGTTGTTTATGCTACCCTTAGCAGGATGTAGTTTCCTTCCTTATCTCTTTTTAATTAGATCAATTTTTACTTTTGCTTGATCTGAGATAAGGATGGCTACCCCTGCTTTTTTGACTTCACCTGAAGCATAATAGATTTTGCTCCAGCCTTTTACTTTTACTCTATATGCATCCCCCTGTTTTAAATGTGTTTCTTGTAAACAACATATTGTAGGGTTCTGACTTTTGATCCAGTCTGCTATCTGCCTCCTCTTTATGGGGGAGTTCATCCCATTTACATTTACGGTTAGAATTACTAAATCTAGTATTTCCTGCCATCCTATAACCCCAGATTGTGCTTTACTTATTCTTGCCTCCCCAACCCTCTTACCCCTTTAAACTTATGTACCCCTCTTGTATCACGATACTTATCCTCTTTATAATCCCTCCCTCCCCCTTTGAGTCTTTCCCCTTCCTTCCCTGTATTACTCTTTTTCTTTTCCCTTTTCCTCTCCCCGTTTTTAATGAGGCGAGAATTTTCTCTAAAACAAATGTCAATTATTTTTCTTTGAGCCAACTCTGATGAGTAAGATTCACACAATGATTCCTCCCCTCTCTAATTCCCTCAGATATGATAAGTTTCCTTAGCCTCTTTGTGGGATGTGGTTCCCCTCTTTTATCCCTCCTTCCCACCTTATTCTGCCATCATCCCTTTTCCATATCTACTTCCTTTTTATGTATATCAATTACAATCAAATTATACATGTATTCTTTTTGTATATCCACAACAGAAATACAATTCTCAAAGAGTTATTTTTACCTTTTCTGCATCTCTTGGGTTCTATTCTTGGAGATCAAATTTTTTGTTTAGTTCTGGTTTTCTTCAGAAACAAATGGAGATTCATTTGTTTCATTAAATATCCATCTTCTTCCCTGGAAGAAAATGCTCCAGCTTAGCTGGGTAGTTTTCTTGCTGCATCTCAAGTTCTTGTGCCTTTCAGGAATATCATATTCCAGGCCCTTCTTTCCTTTAATGTAGAGGCAGCCAGATCTTGGGTGATCAACTTATTGTGGCACCTCCAGTATTTAAATGGTTTTGGCTGCTTGTAAAATTTTTCCTTAATCTTATAGTTCTGAAATTTTACAATATTCCATTAGGGGTTTTTATTTTGGGTTTCTTTCAGAAGGTGTTCGATGAATTCTTTCAATACCTATTTTACCTTCTAGATTCTATTACATCTGGGCAGTTCTCTTTGATGATTTCTTGTAAAATAGTATCTAGGCTCTTTTTTTTTTCATCATAGTTTTCAGAAAGTCCAATAATCCTCAGATTATCTCCTAGATCTATTTTCAAGTCTGTCGTTTTGCAAGTAGATAATTCGTGGTTTTTCAGTTTGTCATTTTTTGTTTTGCTTGACTGATTCTTGCTGTCTCAATGATCATTAGTTTCAATTGTTCAGTTCTAATTTTTAAAGAATTATTTTCTTCAATAGCTTTTTTTACTTCTTTCTGTATATGTCAATTGAGTTTTTGAATGTATTGTTTTGGTCTGTGGAATTTTTCCATTTCACTAATTTTTTTTTTGAGTAGATTATTTTCTTTCAATTCACAGATCCTACTTTCTTGCGTGTTCTTTGTCTTTTCAATTCATGGATCCTACTTTCTTGCAGAGTTCTTTGTCTTTTCCAAATCACAAATCCTACTTTGTAGTGAATTCTTTATTTTCCAATTCGTATTTCAGGAAGTTTTTGCTCTCTTGTAAGGCTTCTCTTTCCTTTCCCATTTATCTTCTAACTCTCTTTTGAGACTTTTAATGGCCTCTTCTATGAGAGCATTCTGTAAGGAGGACAGTCTGATGCATTTTGCTGTTTGAGGTCTCTTCAGGTTTGCTGACCTGCTCTTTTCTGCATAGAAGCTGTCGATTATTCTTTTCATCTTTTTATTCATGTTTTCAAAGCCTTTAGGGTAGGTCTCTAGCAAGGGGTTACAGCTTCCTCTGCAGAACAGGGAGAGATGTAAACCGATTTCAGGCTCCAAGGTATGGGAAGTGCTCTGGTGAGAGTTTTCCCTTCCCCAACAGGAGGTGGATTCAGCACTGGCCGAGCTATCAAACTGCTAGTAGGGCTGAGTGGATTATCGGTGCCCTCGGCTAGAGACTAAGTGGTGAAAGTGTCACCGCCCAGGCCAGGAGCCTCTTGTGGGACTGTGAGTATTAGCAGCTGACTGCAGAATGCAGACAGCCACAAACTCTGCAGAGTCTCTGCCTGATGCAAATCAGCCCTGGAAAAAAAGCTCTATGCCTAAGCCAGAGCTCCCCCCTGCGCAGATTGGAGGCTAACCAGGCTGCGTCCTCTCCTGCAGGATCACAACTCCCCCAAGGAAAAGCCCCTTACTGCGGGTTGGGGCTCGCGCTAATGCTGAGATCTGTGCCTTCACCCTCGGTTTGAGACTCTCCTCGGAACCTAATTTCTCTCCCAGTCTGCGCCGATCTCCCCCCTGGCCCCGGAACCAACCTTTTTTGGCGAGACTGCAGATTTTTTTCCGCTGGTGAGTTGTTCTACTTCTTATCTTTACGAATTGTAGCAGTCAAGACTATTTTTGAGGCTTGATATATTATTGATAAAGAGGGTAAGAGAAGAGCTTAGAAAGACGCGTGTGTCTTCTCCGCCATCTTGGCTCCGCCCTCTGGCCCAGCATTATATCCACTGCAACACCTAGCCACCTAATTCCCAAGTCCAGAATGGTATCTCCTCCCTCCAATTCTTTGTTAATAAAAAAGTGGGCAGGAAAAACACAATTCATTTCAAATATATATATATATATATATATATATATATATATATAGATAGACAGGGAAAAAATCCACTATTAGCAATACCTATAAAGAATAATAATAAAGAAAAGAAAACATACTTCATTGTTCATTCTGAGTTCATCAGCTCTCTAACTATGTTTTATCATTAGTCCTTGGGAATTGTGATTGGTCATAGTGTTTTTCTCATTACCTAAAATTTTTTGAAGCTATTTACCTTTATAATATTGTTGTTACATAGTAATGTGTTCTCCTGGGTCAGTTCACTTCACTTATGTCAATTCATAAAAGTCTTCCTAGTCTTTTTTTCTGAAACCATGGCCTTTATTATTACTTACAACAAAATAATATTCCATCCCAGAATATATCTTAATTTTTTAAGCTATTCTCAATTGGTGACCATCCCTTTAGTTTCTGATTCTTGGACTCCACAACAAAAGTCACCAGAAATATTTTTGTTCATATCACTCATTCTCTTCTTTCTTTCAATTATGTGGAATATTGCTCTAGCATTGGTATGACTGGGTCCAAGGGTATGCACAATGCCATAATTCCTTAACTATCATTCTAAAATTGATTTTAATTTTAAATTTTCAACTCAAATTTGCTGTGCTAACCACAGCAAAATATGTTTAAATTAGCCTATAAATATATATACAAATATTCCTTGAGTACCCTATGGACTGAAAAATATGGATACTTTCATTTTTGCTCATTTTGATACACTTATTCATGTGTCAGAAGTGAAATGATACCATGACAGAGAAGCAAATATTGTGTCATAGTGGGAGTTGTCATGAAACTGGATTACAAAGAACTAAGTCTAAATCTCAGCTCTGCCATTTATTGACTATATTACCTTGTACTAGTCATTTGACCTCTTGGACCTCATTTGTATAGTAATGAATTAAAGATTTCCAAATCTCCCCCAATATCATAATTCTTTGATTTTTGCTTGTCTTGCTTTTTCCTCTGGATAATTTAGAGTATTACGTGCTTTCTAAGGAAAGAGAGTTGTACTTTTGAAAATTCAAGTGATCATCATTAAATTCAAGAGACAAAAGAAGGGAGGAGCAGTGATGGAGAGTGAAAAACATCATGCATTAAGGAGAACATTATTTGGTTTGTAAGTTGCCTAGTAATGAATGATTTTTTTTTTCTGACCAAAACAAAATTTTTTATTCCATTCCTAAATGATAAAAGAAAAAGAGGTCAGTAAAATTAAATAACATGTACTCTGAGGACTTTAGTAGATAGCACAATTTGTAAAAAAAATAAATAAGCAATATTAATACAAAATAAGATCAGGAGAAAAGGTGATATGTGAAATTACCTACAATTAAATGTCTCATGAATGTTAAGCCTATTAGACCATTAAATACTATTTTCATTTTTTATTTCTATAATCCTAAATTTCTGGGACATGATAGACCATATTAACCCTTAAAATAGAAACTAATCATGCTAAATGGAAATTCACTCATGTGATGATGTCTTTTAATGTCTCACCTAAAAAGTCTTTTTATTTCTTGAGTGTAATAATAACAGTGAATAAAAATAGGTTCATTACTAGCTAATTTTTTGCTGAGTAGGCTATTAGCAGTCTTGACTAGTCATATGTAACAATTAGATAATTGAATATTTATTTAAGTGAAGTTAATAACTTAAGAAAAATTGACTGAGTCATTTTGTAAACCACTCCCAATTTATTATTAATGTTAAAAACAAAACTTAGCATGTGAAATATAAATCAGATTATAGCAATTGGAATAGTAATCATCAGAATAACAGTTCATAATTTTATGATGCTTTTAAGTTTATCAAATGCTTTTCTTTGAACATCTGTTTGCAGTGGTGTGTGTGTGTGTGTGTGTGTACAAAAGCATTATTATCCCCATTTAACAAATGAGGAAACTGACCATGTTCACATAGTCTCAGAGGTAAGACCTGAACCCTGTTTCTATCACCATTTAGTTCCTTTTCATGGGCATTTATCATTATAATAATTAAATTAATATAACATTTTAAATCTTGTGAAACTAAAAAAATATTAACTAATTTGATTCTCACAACAAACAATAGAAGAATATAATTATCTTTTTTTCTTTTCTTTTCTTTTGGTAGAGGAAGAAACCAAAGCAGGATATAAAGTGACTTGTCCAGGACTTCACACCTATTAAGCGTTTGAGAATGGATTTAAAGTGTGCTTTATCTACCAAACCACCAACCTATTTATTATTAAGCATTCACTATGGCAGATATGACAATAGTTGTTCTTGGATAGACCAAGACAAACTGAAACAATCCTTGCTTTGAAGAATAATAGATTCTATTAAAAGAAAATGAAACTTTAATCTACTGTGATGTACCTCATGCTAAAAAAGCAGAATTTTAGCCAAAAAAAATAGCAATTTAGCATCTTAAAGTATCTTTATCCTCATAATTTTAGCATAAAGAAACATCTGATTGCTACTTTCTTAGCCTAGAGAGGGAGCTGTGTTGTAAGGTAGAGAATTTGAGAGTTGAAGTCTCATATTTGGTACTCAAATCCAAACTATGACATTTTTTGGCTCTAGGATTTCAGTAAGTCTGTGCCACAGAAGGTTTCTGAGGAGTAAAGAGATAAATATGTTGTAGAGGGGCGCAGATAATGGGGGGGGGGACTCTGGGCAAGATATAAGACCCTTTAGCTCAGAGGAAACCTGCTTGACAATATTTGGTTTGGCTCCCCATTTCCTTTTGGTGCTCACCTTCCTTCCTGAGATGTCAGGGAGGGTGTGATCACTTTCCTTTGGTATTCTCACATTTTCCTAAGAAATCAAGGAGGGTGTGAGTGCCTGTGTTCTACTTGAAGCAAGATATTTTACATAGCAGGATGCTTATAGTTAGCATATACTCAGTGTGATTGATGAGATAGTGGTTCTCTAGTTAGCACATACTTGGTGTGCTGTAATGATGTAATCATACTGAGGTATTTAAGGATTGAAAGGACTAGAAATAGGAACTCTCCATATTTGACCATCTTGGTGGCTCTCTTGCCTACTTATTTTTTTTGCCTATTTATTTTCATTGTAATATTTGTACTTCAATAAAATTGATTTCCTTTGGATTTCTTTGTATTTTATTTTATGCATTTAAAGACAGTGTTTTGAAAAGGTGCCCATAGACCTCACTAAATTGCCAAAGAGATCTCTTATATACATATTAACAAAATTAAAATCTTAGAAACCTCAGCCAATATTCTTTTTTCTTAATAAATTATTTTTCTAAGCCCATATTAGTCTGACTAGTCTGCTTATTGTTTTGAAAAATGAATATTTTATTTGTTTATTTTTTCACTTTCATTTAGACTAGTAGAAGAATAACCAAATCTATGTTCTGAGATGCAAATTTTTAATGAAACATCTTCCCTTCCTATCCCATATAATAGAAGTTTATTAATACATAAAAAAACCCATGGCTCTTTTAAACTGGGAAAGGTCAAGCTTAACTATTGGGAAGATTGGACAATATAAAGGGAATGCCAATATAACACTGGCTATTAGTATCTCTGTCAACCTGGGGTTGAGCATGGGATGGGGAGAGCAAAAGAAAAAAACTCAAATTTATATTACTTTTATGGTATAAAAACATTTTTTTAATGTTTCCTACAGTAACTCTATTATTTGAATAAAATAATTATTGTAAAATAATTACAAGTAATGAAAGTAAGATTGAATTTAAGCAAAGAAACTTAGCTATATTCTTATAATAAATGTCAGAGTTATGTGTATGTATGTGTATATGTAAATTCTTATATGTTACATGTCAATGTATAAAGTCAAGTCATCTACCTAGAGTATAAAAATATTTTTCTAATCAATTTTTGCACCATGTTCACTTTCAATTGCAATAAGAATTATTTTAAAAAATTTTAATATCATCTAAGGAGAGTTGATATTTTCATGAAATCCCCAGTTATATCAGACTTGTATCATTCAGTGAGAAGCAGACTAGATAATACATTCTAATTAAGGGCTTTGTTTCTGAACTCAATCTGACAAAGACTAAAGAATACTGAATTTGAAAGTTAGAAGAGACAGAATTTTAAATCTGGTTTCCAGAATTGTGACTTTGAATCAGACTTGTGTGACTTAAAAAAAAAAAATTCAAATATTTCCTAAGCTTCAGTTTCCTCATCTATAAAATGGGGATAATAAGAAAGAAGAAAAAAATAAAAAAAGGAGACAATGTGCTTCACAGATTGGTTGTGAGTATTCATTAAGATGAAGTATGCACAGTACTTTTTAAGCTTGGAAAAAACTTTATAAATCCCAGCTATTGTAAAAATTCTTGCTTATTTATTTTTATTAAGGAAGTCATTCACTTTTAATGCTGCTTCTGTTGTAGTAAGTTTGATATGACAATGTTACCATATATACATGTATATTTGTATATGTTTGTATGTATATAATAAATAAATATATATATATATATAAATATATATAGTATATGTCATATATATACATACATACATTTTATATATTAATATATGTTATTCAGGTTTGCTTGTTTGTGTATTTGCTCACAGGATGTTTGAATTATTTTATTGCCAACAAAAAAGGGATATAAACAAAAACAAAACAAAAAGCAAAAACAAAATAACCTTTCTAAATCTCTAGGGCCTAAAGATTGTATTATTCCATTAGATATCTTTATTTTCATATCATGTTTAAGAAAGAGGATTTCTCTCCGAACTTCAGATGAAGACTTGGAATATAACTGCAAAGTGTAAATAGGTGTTGAGAAAATGCTTTTTTTAAAGCATTTTTAAAAATGTATTTATTTAAATGTTTTTAAAATGTATTTATTTATTTAAAACTTGAATGCAAAATAAAAAAAAAACATAGAAAGAGAAAGAGACAAAAAAGTAGAAAAAACAATTATCGTGTGTTGAGCAGAGCATCAGGGAAGATTCAAAATATGTAACAATAAATTTCCATTTCAAGAGAATATATGTAGTAATAGGACACATTTCATTCTTCATTAAGATATTTCATGTTTTTGCTTCTTTGTTGCTTTTATTTTATTCTCTGGTCTGAATTTTTTATTCCTTTTCCCTCTCCTCCTCACATCCGCCAAGCAAACTACAGTTAAGCATGAATATATTTATGTGCATATACACACATATATATGTACATCTGAGTACTCTCTCTCTCTCTCTCTCTCTCTCTCTCTAATATATATATATATATATATATATATATATATATATATATAATAGATACAGCCATGCATGCATCTAAATCAACATTAATATAGCTAATATATAATGCGAATTTCTCTCTTGACTGAATGCTTTTTTAAAGTTTGTCTTTGTCTAAGATCAATGATAGCTCAGAAAGATCAAGGAGTTAAAGATGACTCCTAAATATTCTGGTGAAGAAGAGGAAGGAGATATGTGTAATAGAAGCAGGAAATTTAATAAAATGCCAGGATTGGGGAGGAGGAGAAATAATGACCTCAGTTTTGGATATGTAGAGTTTAAGATGTTTATGACATGACCCCTACTGCTCATACTTTATTTTTTCTAAAAATTCTACTCCTTACCATTGTTATTGTGTTTTTTAAAAAATATATCTCTTAACTGCAGTCTTCCATGGTACCCTTTATTTTCTTCCCTCACTCCTCTCTTCCCTTTTTATTCCATTCCCATTAATCTACATACCTTATCCAATACACATACATGCATGTATATATATATATATATGTATATGTAGATATGTATGTATCTATATATATGTAAAGGTATGTATATATGCACATATGTATGTGTATATATATATATATATATATATATATATATATATATATATATACATATACACACACATGCACACACATATATGTATATCTTTTGTATATCATTTTAACCCATTCCTGATAGGTTTCAGAACTACTAACCCTCTTCCCCCATCGAATTCCTCTGTGTTGATTTTTGTTCTCACAATTCATTCATATAGCATAGTTACTGTTTTTACCTTTTTGTAGACAGTTTTGCTTTATAGAGTTATGCCATACTTAGCTCTACACCAATTTTTCTTTTTACTAGCCAATTATTAATATCAGTCTTAGATATATGCTTTACATTTTCATAGATATAACTTGTACTTATTGAGTCCCTTGAAGTTAGTCTTTGATGTTAACTTTATTGTTAAATTTTCTACTTAGTACACATTTGTTTGAAACAAAATCTTAAAAATCTGAGAGTTCATTGGATATCTTTTATTTTTTATTCAATATTATTATTCAATTTTGTTGGATATTATATTTTCAGCTACGGGACTAGTTATTTTGATTGTCAATATATAATATTCCAGGATATGTGGTCTTTTGATATAGCTGTTGATAAATTATATATAATTTTAATTGTAGCTCCAGAATATTTAAATTTTTGTTTCTTTGTTATAAAATGTTCTCTTTGATTTGGGGATTTCAACATTTAGCAATGATGATCCAACATGTTTTCCTTGTAGGATTTCTCTGAGGTAGTGACTGGTGGATATTTTTCCTGTTTCTGCTTTTTCCCTCTTTGTCTATCATTTTAGGATAATTTATTTTTTATATAGTGGCAAGGTTCTGTTTTTGGTCATAACTTTCAGGGAGCTTACTTATTCTTAAGTTTTCTCTTTTTGATCTTTTCTCCAGATCTGCTATTTTTGTTATGTTTCATATTCTCTTCTATTTTTTTCCATTTGTTATATTTTGCTTTATTATTTCTTAGTTTCTTATAACTTCATTGACTTCCTCTTTCTCAATTCTAATTTACAAAGAATAATTTTCTGTTTTAAGACTCTGGATCTCCTTTCCTAGTTGGATGACTTTTTTTGCATCATCATCTAGGTTTTCTTGGATTGTTCTAATTTTTAAAAATAGTTTTGTTCCAGTCTGTTTCATTTGATTTTTAAAGTCTTTTTTCAATTCTTCTATAAATTCTTTTTGGGCATGTAACCATTTGACATTACTCTCTTTGGGAAGGAGAAGCTTTTTATTTTAAATTCAGCATCATCCTCTGAAGATGAATGCCATCTTCCTTATTCCCATAATAACTTTCTATGATTGAGTTCTTTCATCTTTGTCTATTCATTTTTATTTTTTGCTGAGGCAATTGGGTTTAAATGACTTGCCCAGGGTCACACTGCTAAGAAGTGTCTGAGATCAGATTTGAACTCAGGTCTTCCTGACTTCAGGGCTGGCGCTCTATCCACTGTACCACCTAGCTGTCCCATGTCTCTTCATTAAAAAAATATATATTAGTATAATTATCTCTAGTTTTATGGTGGTGGTGGGGTATGTTACCTTTGGCTTCAGTTTTACTCTTTGGCCTGGAACCCAAAACTAAGAACTCCATTCTTTTGTAATTGCCTTTGATTAGATCAGGGGTCTTTGCAGCACTGTTAGGGATGGAGTTTCTTATTGGATTCCCTTGAGATTCCCTTAATTTTTCTAGACTCAGACTTCCTTCTTCCCAGTTTTCTTGGAGATGAAAGTCCCTGTGGTTCAGACTGAGATTACCTCTGAACTCAACTAGCCTCAGGGTTACTATTTTTGTGGAGATAGCCTGAAAATATTTACACTTTATACTGGCCTAACCTCCATCCTGGGATCTTTCTTCTTGCCTTCCTAGGATGTCTTAGGAGACACCTGTTCTGTCACAACTCTTAGTGTTAGTCTGTTTGCCCTGGTCCATGTTTGCCCTGATGTGCAATTTTATTTTAATAGTGAGGAAAACCTGGAGTGGAATTTTCTGATCTAATCTGCAATCTTTTCAGAATCCTCTGACATTTTAGTTAAAAAAAAAAAAAAAGAAATCATCCTCACAATTATTTAGCCATATACATAATGTGTTGATGTATAAGCAAAATGTGTCTTTATTAATTTTATATCCTTATGAAGTACAAAACTCTGATTTAGTCCAGAGGAAGACATCCCTCCATTGACTGAATTAACCACTTGGAAACTAAATTACTAGATAAAATCCAGCAATTTTAGTTTAGGAGTTGGAGGACTCTGGGCTTGGGAGATAGATACCTTTGCCATATATAAGCAAATTCAGCAAAGGGACTTTCTTTCTTCAAATCCTTTCCTCCATAGACCATGTCATAGTATTGATAAGACATAAGGGAGACAAAGATGCTGGAAGCAGAGATACAATCGTGAGAACAAACAGATGTAGAGTGAAAGTCACTCAAGGGAGAAGATAGCTTTATTGCATATTTCAACACTATTTATAGACTGAAGAAAGAAATAGGTCCTGGAAAGCCAGCTAAGAACTTTGTCCAACAGAAGTAAATGATGACACTACAAAGAAATGACTTTTTAATTTTTATCTTTATTGAAGCCCCTCTCCTATTTGGCAAGTAATCAAATACATGTTGAATATGTCAAAATATATGTTAAATCCAATATATGTGTACATATTTATACAGTTATCTTATTGCACAAGAAAAATCAGATCAAAAAGAAAAAAAAGAGAAACAAAACAAAATGCAAGCTAACAACAACAAAAAGAGTGAAAATGCTATGTTGTGAACCACACTCGGTTCCCTTGGTTCTCTCTCTGGGTTTAGATAGCTCCCTTCATCACTGAGCAATTGGAACTGCTCTGAATTATCTCATTGTTGAGGAGAGCCATGTCCATCAGAACTGATTATTGTATAATCTTGCTGTTGCCTTCCACAATGATCTCCTTGTTCTACTTATTTCACTTAGCATCAGTTCATGTAAGTCTCTCCAAGCCTCTCTGAAATCATCTTGTTGGTCCTTTCTTATAGAACAATGATATTCCATAACATCCATATACCACAATTTATTCAGCCATTCTCCAACTAATGGGCATCTACTCAGTTTCCAGTTTCTTGCCACTACATAGAAAGGTTGCCACAAACATTTTTGCACATATGGGTCCCTTTCCATCCTTTAAGATCTTTTTTGAGATATAAGCCCAGTAGTAACATTTCAGGATCAAAGGGTATGCACAATTTGATAACCCTTTGGGCATAGTTCTAAATTGCTCTCCAGAAAGGCTGGATGAATTCACAACCTCACCAACAATGTATCAATGTCCTAGTTTTCTCACATCTCTTCCAACATTCATCATTATCCTTTTCTGTCATCTTAGTCTATCTGAGAGGTGTGTAGTCATACCTCAGAATTGTCTTAATTAGCATTTTTCTGATCAATAGTAATTTATAGCACCTTTTCATATGATTAGAAATGGTTTCCATTTCTTCATCAGAAAATTGTCTGTTCATATCCTTTGATCATTTATCAATTGGAGAATGGCTTGAATTCTTATAAATTTGAATCAATTTTCTATGTATTTTAGAAATGAAGCCTTTATCAGAACCCTTGAATGTAAAACTGTTTTTTTTTTAATTTATGCTTCCCTTCTAATCTTGTCTGCATCAGTTTTGTTTGTACAAATGCATTGAGCTACGTGTTTTATTTGGATTATGGCCAGATTTGGAGTTAGAAAGACTCTACTTTTTGAGTTTAAATCTGGCCTGTACTTAATAGCTGTGTGATCCCTGAATTTCCTCATCTGTAAAATGATCTTGAGAAGGAAGTAAAATGATAGTCCAATACCTATTTCTAGAACCCCCAAATGCAGTCATGAAGAGTTGAATATGACTGAAAATGAATTAACAACATAAACAAGTGTATTACAAACCTTATCTCATAGAATACTCCCCATATACTAATACCTATTTTTAATAATTTTAATAGATCTTATATTCTATAGGTTATTCATTCAGAAAAACATAAAGTGTCTTACAGCCATAGAATTTGGATTATTAATCACTTAAATCATAATTACCACTTAAGATAAAATGCAAGCCTTTATTGCCTAACACATTATCATTTATTTGGTAAGTAAGATGAAGACCATGCCATACAAAGACTGATTGAAAAACTAATTGCATTTAGACTGAAGACAAAAGGTAATACAATGTATTCTCTTTATATATCTAATGGCCTATTTCTTAAATGAAATTGGCCTTATTTTTGCTTACCTGCAGAAAGCAGAACTAGTCACTAGTGGTTCCAGGGTGTAGAGAGGCAGAGTGGTCTCAACATAAAAACAAAAAAGAAAATCTTTCTAAGAATCTGAGCTTTTGATCTGTGCACAAGTGGAATGGGCTACTTTAGTGTATTGTCCTTAACCTGAGGTCTTCAAGTGTAAGCTGGATGAGCACTTGTCAGAAGTATTGTAGAGGGAATAAGACTTCCTGCTGAAGTACAAGTTGGATAAGTGACCTCTCAGATTCCTTTCAACTCTGAAATTCTATTACTCTCTGATTATCCAAAAGTCCTATCTAATACACTGGAGAAGTCCTCATGAAGAGGCTTGATGATCCTTTTTAGCAAATGCTTTAGAATTAATACTTCAGAGAATATAAAGGAAAAGATTAATACTGTAGGTAGGGATTACACTGAATGACTTCTAAGGTCCTATCTATCTATTATTCTATGTAATTAACATATTCATGGTTATAAACTCTAATATATTCCCAAACACCTAAACTAGATTGACTGAAATAATGAAAAAAATATTTAACACTTATATATGAAACACTTTGCTAAGTGTTGTGGATATGAATAGAATGAATGTCTCTGCTTTTAAGGAGTTCACATTCTAATTGGGAGTGATGCCATATGATCCATATTTATATTAAGATATGGATATAGATAGCTAGGGGGCACATCAGAAGTCTCAGATATTCCAAATTTGATGAAACTTAATGAAACAGATGGAAAGCTAGCAGTATTTCACATATCTAGCTTTATGGTTTCATATTGCTACTGAGGGTGGAGGGCAAGGTAAAGCATGTTGCTAAGCTGTCTTAAGAATTAAAGTCAATTAGGGTTCAGAATTCCCTTTTAAAAATCTACTCATCTTCTCCTTTTTTTCTCCTAAAGTAAAATTACATTCCCTTTCCACAGTCATATCTCATGCCACTTGGAAAAATGTCTAATGCAATCCATTTATAAAAATAATCTATAAAAATAAATTTTCCTCACACCTAAAAATCATTCTCCTCATTCTTTATTCAAGAATTATTTTTTTCACTCTCAATAGGGGCATTGAGGTATAATTTGTAATAATAAGATTGAGAGAAGCAACAAAATTAAGCAATATTCAACAAGTACTTATTTAGAGAATACATTTATGGATCTCTGGTAGAAACCAAGAATAAAACGATAAAAATTTCAGGGTTAAATCTTTAAGTACTTAAAATTTTGACCTCTTATTGAGACCTTTATACAAATATTCATCATATGAATTAGAGTGAGAAGAGAACAAAAGATAAATCAAAGAGACAGAACTAGAATTATATAGAGTAAAGCTATACTCTTTGGGCTTTGAAGGAAATTAGGGAAGCCTTCATGAAAGTGCTGGCAATTGAAATGGCTTTTAAAAGAATGGAAGATTTTTGAAAATTCAATTCAACAAATATTTATTTTGAAGCTCATGATTAAGTGCCACTTATAATAGCATTACACTCTCCATAATTTCACTTGTGGGGAGCCAGCACTAATCTACAAGTGATAAGGCCATACAGGTGATAAGGCCACATTCCTAAGACTGCTTTAACCTTGAGTAGGCAGACATCTAGGTACCTTCTAATCATATCCTGGAGCTTCCTACGTGACCAAAGACACCTGGTCAACTCATCCTTTGGCGGGAAACCAATCCTTTGTCTAGCCCCCCCCCCCTCTATTGAGTTTGCCTGACCCCTGCTTCCTTTCCTACTGCTATAAATACCTGTACTATTGTACTCATTAAACGAGGCTTGATCAGATATTTTTGTCTTGCCTCCATTCTTGACCATCCCCTGTCCCTTGCTCCTTGTCCCTTTTCTTCCAGGACCCACACTCTCCTGGGCCGAGGCATTCACTCACCTTTTTCTAGATTACTTTATTTCTTGTTACTATTCACTATATGCATTAAACTATGATTAGAGTTGTTCCTTTGCTCATTTATGTCTGAATCATGAATATTCTTATCTACATTTGCAAACTATTATTTATTCTTCTCTCAAACAAATACTTCACTTCAGACAAAGTGACCTGCTTTTTTTCCACTGAACACATTTTGTCCTTTCAGGGCTTCTATTCATTTTCACATGCTCTTTCCTCTGGTTAGAATACCCTCTTCTTTTCCTTGTACCTATCAAAATCCAAGCTATTTTTTATGACTCACTCATCTCAGCTCTGAAGCTTTCTTTGTTTTTTTTGTTTTTTTTTTCTGGAATTCACTGAACTTCTGTACTTGGCTACAATGAACTCAGTTAAACAATTTTGAAATACTTATAGATTATTTTGCAAAAGTTGCTATGCTTTTGTTGTTAATCTTATTTTTGCAACTAGACTTTAAGTTCCTTAAGAGATTGGGAATTTTTCTTATGCTTCTTCTATAACCCTTAAAACATCTGGCATAGGATTTATACCATCATAAAAGTTGGGGGAAAAACTTTTGGAATATATATTCCTTGATTAATTGATCTATAAAACAATAGTACCAATAATAAGCTTTATGTAGTTTTAAAGTTTCAAAAACACTTTATACATTGTCTCGTTTGAAACTCTCAAACCTGTGAGGTAAATACAAATGCTCATGTATTTTCCAAGAGGAAACTCAGGCTGAGATAGATTAAGTAACTTGCCCAGTATCACAGATTCACTAGTTGTTAGAAGTGAAATTTTAGTTCAGGTCTTTCTAATGCCTAATTGAACCCTGTTTACACCAATTTACTTTTTATATTCAGGGGTCCTCAAACTACAGCCCTGGGACAGATGTGGCAGCTGAGGACATTTATCCCCCTCACCCAGGGCTATGAAGTTTCTTTATTTAAAGGCCCACAAAACAAAGTTTTTGTTTTTACTATAGTCCGGCCCTCCAACAGTCTGAGGAACAGTGAACTGGCCCCCTATTTAAAAAGTTTGAGGACCCCTGATTATGGATATTCATATCCATCAACATTAATGTACAGCATTTTTGGGGACAGGTTTAAACCTTCCCTTCAACTGTGCAAATCACATTCTCTAAATCTATTACTTAAGATTTGTGATAGCTCAAAAAAATTAATTAGTGGCCAACCTGATGATGATCTCTCCAAATATAGGAAATCTGATATTTGTAAACATATTATCTACTTTGGGTAGGACTAATGAAAATTTGTCTTTTGCTTCCAAGAATGTTAAGAGCTCATGTTGAACTACACATCATACTGAGGCATTTAAGAACTTGAGAGAAGGGCATTAATACTGATGATAGCAATTTTTGTGGTAATTAATGGCTTCGGGGTGTTTTCTTTTTTCTTCATTAAATTCCATCTGCTACTAGAATGACCATGACAAAGACAAATATGAATTAACAAACTTAAGTGCAGAACAGTTGACATCCCCTCTACCCTTCTTGTTCTTTTTTACATTGTTATGCTTGCTCTGTCCCTTCATACACAATTACATCAAAATCTAGTGTTACTGTCTTAGTCTTCAATCAAGACACTCTCCCAACTCTAAGCATTTTTATTGTCCATCCTCAATGGGATACTAGCTCTCCTCATCTCCATCTCTTGTCTTTCATGCCTTCTTTCACATCCCAGCTAAAATCTCATATTCTACAGGAAGCATTTCTTATTTCCATAAATCTAATACTTTTCCTCTCTTTGATTATTTCCTGCCTATCCTATATATATAGCTCACTTTCCATAGTCATTTGCATACTGTTCTTCCTTTTATATTGTGAGCTCTTTATTTACCTTTCTATTTTTATATTTTTTTGGATTCTGATCATTTTGTACCTACCACATAATAGGTGGATAAGAAACGATTGTTATCTAATTGACTATATTACTTTAAAGATTGCAATGAAGCTTAATGTTATATAATGAAAACAGGTGTCAAACAGAGTTGCAGATATAACTTGCAAAGTTAATGTTTTAAATAACAGCCAATCATCTTAGGAAATTTAGGCTCCTGCTCCCTTATCCTGAAGGAAAACAGAGGAAACCTCACATGTTTGGGGGGGACATGAAATCTGGCAGCTACTGACAATTAAGTAGAAAAGGACTTAGGATAGATTTGCAGTATGTGTAAGAGACAAGCACAAGCCACTGTACAAAATATAGGGAAGCAGAGCAAAAACTTTTCAAAGGGCTATGAAGATCCACTGTATTGTTCCCTTTAGAATCACCAGTATCAGATTACATAAAACACATATATGACTTTAGCAATCCAATAGAAATGAGAGTTTAGGAAGTAGAGAACTCTTTCCTTATACTCATAAACAAATCTTTCTCCTTTCCTCTCTCTTTCCAATGTCCGTTTAAACAGAGCTAGGAAAAAATACCCTTAACCTTGTCCTATTTTTTTGAGTCTCCTATTGCTGATGGTAGTTTGTAAACCTGATTCTTTTTTGATAAATGAGATTGCTCCCATTTTCTCTGGTCATTCTCAAATAATGAATGAAGTAAGTGTTCATGAAGGATGGAGTTGGGAGTTGAGGGGAACACAGTCTTAAGGTAATTTTTTTTCACTAGTTATCTAACTAGGAAATCATAATGGTACTATGGGGGTTTAAAAGACATCCCTGTCCCAAAAAATAAAGATTAACAGTTTAATTTTATATATGATCCTATATCTTTCCCAAGTATTTTCTCAAAACTGAACTGGGAACTGAGATTCTCTTAAAAGTATTGGATGATTGCATTCATGTTGCCCTTAAAAGTGAGAATCCTAATCCCAGACCTTGAAGTTTTCCCCTTTTATCTGAAAAGAAGACAAGAGCAAGAGGGGACTAGAGAAAAAAAGTTATATATCTGAAGTGGCACAAGATGCAAGGTTTTTGAAGATTTAAAATCCTGCCCATTCTGAAGGGAAAGAGTTGAAATTATAGATATGTAAGAATCTACTTCCATAACTATAAGATAATGCACAAACATTAACTTACTTCAATCAATCAATAAATTGAGCAACTCTATGTGACAGGCACCATAAGAGACAAAAAATGAAAATTCCTCCTCTCAAGGAGCTAATATTTTAATGAGGCATTCTTTAAATATATGTGAATGTGGAGTTAATAAATAATATATTTGTAAATATATATGAATTTATGTATATGTGTACATATAAACATGCACATGTGTTATATATATATTAATGGTATATATGTATACATATATGTATACATATATACCATTAATTACCACAAACTTTGTTATCATCAGTATTAATGCCCTCCTCTCAAGTTCTTAAATGTCTCAGTAGTATGTGTAGTTGAACATGGGCTCTTAATGTTCTTGAAAGCATAGAACAAATTTCATTAGTCCTACCTGGACTAAATTTTACAAAATGTGTAAACATTCATATTAATTAAAGTAATTAAATATAAGGCGATTTTGAGGAAGAGAATTAACAGTTGGGAAAACCAGGAAATATTTCATAGAGAGTATGGAAGTTGAGTTGGCTCTTAAAGGACAAGATAGACTCTGTGAGATGGAGTGTGGTAAGTAAATAAGACTAATTTGGCAGTAACATGGAGTTCAGGGTGGTGATAATATCCAAAAAAGAGAAAGATAATTTGAAACCTGATTGTATAGTTCTTCAAAAACTAATCTAATAAATTCTGATTCCAAAGTCCTAAAGACTACAAGGGGGTACTGAGTTAGAGTGAGTATGAGAGTCAAATGATCTAGTCTATATTTAAGAAATACATTTTTAGAAACAATAGATAGAATGACCTTGAATGGGGATATACTTGAAACAATGAGATCAATTAAGTGAGAGGTTATTGCAATATTTTAATCAAGGTGAGGGCTGATTAGAGCTTAAGTTCAGATGGTAGCTATGTGCCTGCATAGGAATCTAATTTGCTAAATATTCAGGTAAGAATGGCAATACTTGACTACTGGTGGAATATATGTATTGAAATAGAGTGACCAACATAGTATAAGGAAGAGTGGTTCCTTTGACAAAAAGTGGGTTCATTTGAGCTTCTCTATAACTATAAAATAATAAAAAAAAACTCTATAACTATTAAACAAGTATTTGTAGTCTCTTACTGATGCAAATCAAGATTATATATTATTATCCCCAATTGTAGATGAGAAAACTAAAGGCCAGAAAATTAAAATAATTTGGCCCTGTATACAGGGTGGAGGAAGAATTTAGGTCCATGATTTCCTGACTCCAACTCTAACATTTTAGACGCTATGCAACACTATACTTCTCTCTTTACTTCTCTCTTCATCCCACCAAAGGTCAAACACAGAATACCCTCTTACTGATTTTTTAAATGACTTTAAAAAATAATTATAGAAACTGAATTAAAAAAAAACTGTAATAAACAAACCTTCAGTTGTCTAATTGGTGAAGCTACCAGACAGAGCCCAGAGAGCCCTTATATTTACACTCTTGTTTAAAATATTGATCAAAATGCTAAGTAGGACTGATTTAAAGGAAATGAATACTTGTCAGTGTTACTGTATCTTGCTGAAAGAAATCTGCTGATGTCATGCAATTCTCACATTAAATAATGAAAAAATCCAATGAACAAAAATAATTGTGAGGAATTTGGGGGTATTTTTTCTTTTTCCCCCCAAATTTATCTTAGGTAAAGAAAGAATAAGAAAAATGAAAAACAGAAAAAGAATATAAAACAAAAAGAAACAAAACAAGAGAACCTTGTCATGTGCCCAGAAAAACAATCAGGGAGGTTTCAAAATATATAATAACAAATCCAGTTCAAATTAGTATATATATATATATATATATATATATATATATATATATAAATTATATTCATGATCTTTTCTTTGCTTCCTTGTAAATTGTTCTTTTGTTCCCTGTTGTGCTTTTTAAAAAAACTTTATTCCTTTTTCCCCTTTTTATCCTCACCCCCCCACCCCACTCCAAGCAGGCTATAATTAAAGATATATTTATACACACACACACACACATACACACACACATACATACATACACACACAATCCCACACATCTTTTTCCTATCAATGCCTTAATTCTGTTTCTAACTTGCCTTGGTATTACTTAACCTACCCATGGAGCCCTCCCTTTTCTTCTTCCCTCACCTTCTGTTTTCCTGCCTGCCCATTCCTAGTACTATACCCTTCAAAGTATTGCCTATTTAACCCATTCTAGATGTAACTTTTCAGAACTATGAGCCCTTTTTCCCCCTCCAATGCTTCTCTGTCTACTCTTCCTCTGTACCTCATTTGTATGATATAATTACTATTTTTACCTTAACTGTGTTCCAATATTTGTTTTAACCTGTCATACTGTTGATGTCAATCTTAAACATATGCTTCACATTTCCCATGTAAAAAACAAACAAATAAACACAAATTTTATCCATGTTGAGTTCCTTGAAACTGATCTTTAATATTGGCTGTCATATGTTAAATCTTCTATTAAGTTTGTATTTAGTTGGTAGAAAGTCCTAAAAATCTTCAAGTTCTTTGAATGTCCATTTTTTTCTCATTCAATATTAAAGAAAATGTTGCTGGATATGATACTTTTGGTCTCAGGCCTAATTCTTTTGATTGTCAGTATATATGATTCCAGGACCAGTGGTCTTTTATTGTGACTTTAGCTAAATCCCAAAGAATTCTAATTGTAGTGTCAGCATATTTAAATTGTCTTTTCTTGTTTCCTCTGAAATGTTCTCTTTGATCTGAGGGTTTCAAAATTTAGCAATAATGTTCTTATGTATTTTTCACAAAGGGTATCATGGAAGTGGTGATTGAGTGGATCTTTACTTATACTTTCTCCTTCACTACTGGACGATTTTCTTGGATTATTTCTTGCATTATTGCATCAGGGTCCTTTTTTGGTCACAACTTTTAGGCATTCCGATTATTCTTATATTTTCTCTTCTTCATCTTTTCTTTAAATCTGTTGTTTTTCTTATGTTTCACACATTCTGCTCTATTTTTTCATTCTTAATCTTTTTTTGTCATTTCTTGATCTCTCATAGTTTCACTGGTTTGCCCTTGTCCAATTCTAATTTTCAAACTGTTATTTTCATCTTTGAGACTCTTATTCTTCTTAGGTATTTTTTTTTTTGATTAAAAAAAGTTTTTCTTCAGTGTTTTTCATTTGATTTTTAAATTATTTTTTGAGTTCTATAAATTCTCTCTGAGTAGGGAGCTATTTCACATTAATCTTTGGGGAAGAGTTTTTTTTATTTTTTAAACTTCAGTGTCATCCTCTGAAAATGAACTTTTAGGGAACTTTTTAGGGAAATAGGGAATGTCTTCCCTATTTCTATAGTATGTTTCTATGGTAGGGTTATTTCTTCTTTTCCATTTCATATATATATATATATATATATATATATGTAATTTTAAAAAATAAGCGGTATTAGTGTTTTTCTTATTACTTCTAAACTTGGATTGGGAGATGTGGTGTCTCTAGATTCACTTCAGCTTTCCACTCTGACCAGGAACCCCAAACCAATATTTTTACCCTCCAACAAGTGCCCATGGAGCCAGCAGTATTATCACCCTACTGCCTCTGCACTCAGGGGGGAGGTTCCATCTCATCCATGTCAGTGTTTTTGCAGCAGAGCTGGGTTTTCAGTTCTTAATCAGCTAATGTTCCCTCAGGCTTCCCAGACTCAGACTCCAACTCTACAATGTAAGAGGTGAAATTTTCTGTGGCTCCTGCTGAGGCTCCAGCCATACCCAGGGAGTTCCAGTACTCCCTACTTGGCATTTCTGTGGAGCTAGCCCAGAGATTTGTACTTCACATGGGTTAATTCTGGCCAGTGTCTTTCTTCAGACCTTCTCCAGGTTTTCTTCAGATCTTCTCCAGTTATAGGAGGAGGACCCCTGTTCTACCCCAAGTCTTCTTGATCTTTCAACAATCTATGTTTGCCCTGAGGTACAAATTTATTCTAATTGTGGGGGAAATAGGGAAAGCTTGGAATTTACCATCCTACTCCACCATCTTCCCAAAAACTAAAAATTAAGTTAGTTAAAATGGTTGCTTAAAACAAAGTAGCACTTCTTTTATGTTCATCCCTCAAATGAATTTAAAATAGTAATGTTCTCTGTGTGTGATAATTTTTTTTCCCTATGAGAATCAATGTTGGAAGATAATGCATATTTCCACTATGCCCTCACTTGCAACTTGTCATCAGACATTTCTTTAATATATTAATATATTTAATATATTTTTATTTATATTTATATATTTTATATATTATGTATATACAATAATTCATATGATTTAATATATTCAATTTCTAGATCCATATAAGTCAAAGGTTCCTTGAAATCATCCAGTCAAACCTACAACTCCATGTAGAGATGATCATCCAGATTATCTGTGAAAAGTGATGTCTTAGTGTGAGCTTAAATATATTTTACTATGGGGAATGTATTTCTGTAATGGCCTGAGGTTTGAGTTGATGCACTGAGGTCCCAAGTACGTGAGGCTAAATAGTAATTGGGCTATACTCTATTAATATACATGATTGGATAAAGAATGGTCCCTGCCCACTCTCCGTGCAAGTCCTGATGTGTTGTATAGGTAATGATGATTTTGATGGAGGCAGAGAGAGAGACAGGAAGAGAAGCTGGGAGAGATTGGGCCTGGGTTCGATTCTCCTAGCTGCTGGTTGTGTGGCTGCTGGTCTAGCTAGCTTCTTGACTCAGCTGCACACATTGCTATTGCTGATTCCCTTCTACCTCCGATCTTTCTTCACTGAGAATAAAGACTGACGATTTTCCCCTAACCTGAATTCCTGACTCCTGCTGATTTAAAAATACGCGATCTTCACATATTTCTTCACAAAGCAGTATTCTTCTTTCATTTGGGGAGGAGCTATTAGTGTTACAAAATTCTTCATTATGTTGAATCAAATTTATCTTTTTTTCTATAGGTAATATCTGTCCCTTTTGAAACCTCAAAATATCTGTCAATATATCTAAAGGTATTTGGAGACAATCATTATAATCACCCTAAGTTTTCTGTATTTTTGATGAATTTACCCAAGTTTAGTAAATCATTCAATTCTGTTTGTCATTTCAAAATAGGTTTATTCTGGTTTCTCACTGTTTGTTAATATGCATCAGCAACAGGTAGTTGGCCACAGGCATTGTTTGAACACCCCAAGCTAGAGTGGGACCATTGCCACATATTTTCCCTGGTTGTTCAGCTTCTGTTTGGGTTTATGTTTATTTGTTTTAGTCAGGTGCATCATAAATTGACTCATATTGAACTTTTAGTCAACTTAAACCTATAGGTATTTTTTATACAAACTCTTGTTAAGATAGGTATTCCCTATTCTGAAATTGTACATTTGAATTTTTGAATATGTATACAGGATTTAATATTTATTTCTATTAATGCATATCTTGTCACATTAAACTAATTATTTCTTTTAAAGTAAAAATTCTGTCACCTAACATTTCCACTATTCTGCACAACAAATGGATTGAAAAGATTAAGTCAGAGTGAAGGAAAAAGCCCTGTGGAAAGCCACTAAATGTCTCTCCTTAAGTATAGAACAATTTACTAAAGCAAGGCATTTCCTGCCCCCACCCCAACTAGTCATAAATTTGCCATATTTTTCTTAACCAGTCAACAATTGTCTGTTCGTCCTGAGTACAGGAGACTCAGAATTTTAAACATTCAGATAGACTACCTACTAAGTTCCTTGCTCTAGTAAATGAATTAAAAAACAAAAAAAGAAAAAGAAAATGCTTTTTAGGCCTTGTTTTGAAAGACAAAGGAAAACTTAATCTCTATTTACAAAACACATGAATCACAAGAAAATCCAATCCATGTATAAAATGAAAACATTTGCCATTTTTTGTTCTTTTTACCATTTTTCTTTTAAAATTTAACTTTAGTGTAAATGTTGGAGAGAATGTGGGAAAACTGGGACACTAATGCATTTGTGGTATTGTTGTGAATTGATCCAACCATTCTGGAGAGCAATTTGGAATCATGTTCAAAGTGCTATAAAATTGTACATACTCTTTGATTGAACAGTGTCATTACAGGGTCTGTATCTGAAAGAGAACATATAAGAGGAAAAAAAGGACCCACATGTGTAATAATGTTTAAAGAATTTCTTTTTTTATTGGCAATGAGTGTAATGGGAAACTGAGGACTTCTCAGAATAAGTCACTTGATAATCCCTGATCCAATTTCAAAGGTCTGTTGATTAACTGAGGCTCTGGGAAGGAGAACAAAAGGCTGCTCTTCTAGTAGAAATATCTAAGGTGATCTCCTTGACCTTTGCTTATCTACTTAGAGGACAAACTAACTAGTTAATGGGTTGGAGATATTCTGAGAGGTCTATAAATTGGCTAATCTCTATTTGTTGATTAAGGAAGCCTGAGATAAACTGAGTCTCCTTGGTTATTCTAGTTTAATGGATTACTTACCTCCAAATAAATCTCCTCTTTGTGAGGGATTATATGGTTTCTTATAAAATCATTAACTAAGGAATTTGGGAACTCGAAATAGGCTGCTCATATTGGCTCAAGAAAACAGTTGTAAACCTTGTGAAACTGACCATCATGAAATTCAAAAATTCAAAATTTAACAAGTTCATGTTACTTCCAAGCATTAAGTGGGGGAGTGAGAATTGATCAATAAAAGAAGGAGAGATCTCATGAATTCTTGTAATCATGACAGTATGATTCACTTCAATCTCTGTGAAAATTTAACTCTCACCACTTGTGCAAGATTCTAAAATAAACACTTCTATTCTTCACTTGAGATATCTGAGTATTTGTAAATTAGATTTACTGTACCACACAGCAAGGAAGCAAAAATTGAATGGATTCCCATCATTTTGGGAATGGCTGAATAACGTAAGTATATGAAAGTAATGGAATAATACTGTCTTAAAAGAAATGTTGAGCAGGCTGAAGTTTGATAAGATTTATATGAACTGACCCTGAATGAAGTGAGCAGAACCAGGAGAATACTGTACACAGTAACAGCAACAATATGTGATTATCAACTTTGATAGACTTATCTCTTTACAGCAATGTGGTGATCCAGGACAATTGCAATAGTCTGGGGATAGAAAATGCCACTTGCATCTAGAAAGAGAATTATGAAGCCTGAGTGTGAAAGAAAGCCTAGTATTTTCACCTTTTTAGTTTGTTTGCTTTTTTTCTCATATTTTTTTTCTTTTGATCTGATTTTTATTGCACAACATGACAAATATAGAAATATGTTTATAAGGATTGTACTTGTTTATATTGGATTGATTATTGTCTTTGGGAGGTAGAAGAAGGAAAGGAAGAAAAAAATCTAAACACAAAATCTTGAAAAAATGAATCTTGAAAACTATTTTTACATGTGTTTGGAAAAATAAAAGACTATTGAGAAAAAATTAAATTCATCATTTACATTTTTGGATAATTTTGTTCATATTTCATGTATCCATTACCCTTTAGTGAAACTTCTCTATCGTTTCAATAAAGAAAAATAAAAACAGAACCTAACCAATCAAAACATAGAGAATATAAGACAGAATATAAAATAATATTCCTTTATTATACTCTGAATTTCCAATGAAAGTAAAAGAACATTTACTGTCTTTTCTCTCAATCCTTCATTACAGTTAAAAACTTTACATTCAGACCTAAAATGTATTTATGCTAAACTGCTTTCCAGTTCTACAAGGTTTTCTCAGATAGAGAATTTTGTTTCAAACAGTTTACATTTTTTGATTCATTGAACAAAAAACTCCTGGTATGATTGCTTTGGTTTCTTAATTATTTCTTATTCCATGAATCTATTTATTCTCTTTTTTTCTTATTTTATTTTCTTTTAATTTGTAACACACATTGTTTTTGAATCATGTTGGGAAAGAAAATCAGAATAAAAAGGAAAAACTGTGGGAGATATCAATAAATAGAAAAAAGAACAGAACATAGATCGTGTTGATTTACATTAGGTTCCTCAATTCTTTTACTGGACACAGATAGCATTTTCTGTCCAAAGTCTATTGGGATTGCTTTGAAATCACTGAACCAGTGAGAAGAAACAATTCTTTCATATTTGATCAATATATATTCTTGCTATTATTATATACAATATATTCCTGGCCCTGCTTATTTAGCTGAGTATCAGTTCATGTAAATATCTCTAGGCCTTTCTAAACCCAATTGGTTTATTATTTTTAATAGAACAATAATATTCCATTACCTTCAAATATTACAAGTTATCCAATCATTCCCCAATTGATGGATATTTAATTATTTTCCAATTCTTTGTTACCACAAAAGGAGCTACTATAAAATATGTGGGTCCTTTTCCATTTTTTATGATTTCCTTGGGATACAGACCCAGTAATGATACTGCTGGGTCTAAGGGCATGCACAGTTTTATACCCCTTTGGGCACAGTTCCAGATTGCTCTACAGAAGGGTTGGATCATTTCCCAACTCCACCAAGGAGGCATTAGTGTCCCAGTTTTCCTCATCCTCTCCAACATTTATCTTTATTTTTTTCCTATCATCTTAGTCAATCTGAGACATGAGAGGTGGTATCTTAAAGTTGTTTTAATTTCCATTTCTATATTCAATAGTGACTTAGAGCATTTTTTCATATAAGTTAGATGGCTTTAATTTCATCACATGACAATTGAAAATTGATATCCTTTGACCATTTATCAATTGGGGACATGTATTCTTATAAATTTGACATAATTCTTTATCCATTTTAGAAATGAGACCTTTATCAGAAAAACTGGCTGTAAAGATTTTTTTCCTAGCTTTGTACTTCCCTTTTTAATCTTATTTCAATGGGCTTTTTTTCGTGCAAAAACTTTTTAATTTAATATAATCAAAGATGTACATTTTGCCTTTTATAATGTTCTCTAGTCCTTTGGTCATAAATTCCTCCCTTCTCCAAAGATCTGATAGGTAAATTATGCCTTGTTCTCCTAATCTGTTTATAGTATCATACTGTATGCCCAAATCATGTATGCATTTTGACCTCATTTTAGGATGGGGTGTGTGATATAAGTCTATGCTGAGTTTCTGACATAATATTTTCCAGTTTTTCCAGCAATTTCTGTCAAATATTGACTTCTTATTCTAGAAACTGGAATTTGGGGGTTATCAAATAATAGATTGCTGTAGGTCTTGATTATTGTATCATGTGATCTAGTCTATTCCACTGGTCCACCACTCATTTCTTAGCCAGTACCAAATGATTTTGATGACTGCTGTTTCATAATATAGTTTTAGATTTGGTACTGTTAAACCACCATCCTTTGTATTTTTTTTTTTTTCATTAATCCTCTTGATATTCTTGACCTTTTCTGTTCTTCCAGATGGATTTTTTTATTATTTTTTCTAGTTCTATATAATAATGTTTTGGCAGTTGCTTGATATGGCACTGAAGAAGTAGTTTAATCAGAATTGTCATTTTTATTATATTAACTTGGCCTAGACATAAACAATTGATAATTTTCCAATTGTTTAGAACTGATTTTTTGTGTGTGAGAAGTGTTTTGTAATTGTGTTCATATAGCTTTTGGGTTTGTCTTGGCAGATGGATACCCAAATATTTTATCTATACTTATTTCAAATGGAATTTATCTTTATATCTCTTGCTGCCAGGCTTTGTTAGTAATATATAGAAATGATGATTATTTGAATGGGTTTATTTTATATCCTGCAATTTTGCTAACGCTGTTAATTGTTTCCAGTAGGTTTTTAGATGATTTTGTAGAACTTTAAGTATATCATCATATCATCAGAAAAGAGTGAAAGTTTTATTTCATTATTGCCTATTCTAATTCCTTTAACCTTTTTTCTTTTGTTATTGCTAAAGGCAACATTTCTAGTACGATGTTGAATAATTGTGATAATGGGCATCCTTTTTTCACCCCTGGTCTTATTGGGAATGTGTTCAGCTTCTCTCTATTACAAATAATGTTTGCTGCAGCTTTAAGATAGATACTGATTATTATTTTTAAAAATCTTCCTTTATTCCTATGCTCTCTAGTGTTTTTAATAGAAACGGGTGCTGTATTTTGTCAAGTCTTTGCTTCATCTATTGATATTGTCATATAATTTCTGTTGATTTTGTAATTGATGTGGTCAATTATGGTAATAGTTTTCCTGACATCAAAGCAACTCTGCATTCCTGGTATAAATGCCACTTTGTCACATTATATTATCCTGTCAATAAATTGCTATAATCTCTTCACTAATATTTTATTTAATATTTTTACATTGATATTCATTGGGGAGATTGGTCTGTATTTTTCTTTCTCTTCTTTTGGCTCTTCCAAAAGAAGATATTTTAGGTATCAGTGCCATATTTTTATCATAGAAGAAATTTGGCAGTGCTCTTTATTTACCTATTTTTCCAAATGGTTTATGTGATATTGGAATTAATTGTTGTTTAAATGTTTGGTAGAATTCACTTGTGATTCCACCTGCCCTTGGAATTTTTTTTTCTTGGGAATTCATTAATGGCTTGTACCATTTCTTTTTCTAAAATGGGACTATTTAAGTATTGTATTTCCTCTTCTAAAATTTATATTTTTTAAATATTTGTCCATTTCTGTTAGACTGTCAGACTTGCTGTCATATAGTTGAGCACAATAGTTCTTAATTATTGCTTAAATTTATTTTTCATTGGTAGTAAGTTCATCCTTTTCATTTTTGACCCTGCTGATTTTGTTTTTTTTTTCTTTCTTTTTGTGATTGAATTTATCAAAGGTTTATCTCTTTTGTTGTTGTTGTTGTTGTTGTTATAAAGCCAACTCTCATTTTATTTATTAGTTCAATAGTTTTCTTAGATTTTATTTTATTGGTCTCTCATTTGTGTTTCAGAATTTCTAATTTGGCATTTAATCGGGGGGTTTTAATTTGATCTCCTCATTCTCTATTTTATTCATGTAACTATTTAGAGATATAAAATTTCCCCTAAGAACTCCTTTTGTTGCATCCCAGAGGTTTGGGTACATTTTCTCATTATCATTCTTTTGAATGAAATTATGGATTGTTTCTGTGATTTATTGTTTGACCCACTCATTGTTTTAGAATTAGGTTATTTAATTTTCAATTGGTTTTTAGTTTAACTTTTCCTGGACCTTTATTGAATATAATTTTTATTGCATTGTAGCCTGAAAAGAAACTATTTATATTTTCTACATTTCTGCATTTGATTATGAGGTTTTAAGGCCTTAATATATTGTCAGTTTTTGTGTAGATATCATGTCACTGATTTTTTTCTATTTTCTAAGCAATACAAATTAATTTAAGCATTTGCTGTTTTATAATATAGTGTGGAAATTTGAGGTGCTCTTTATTTTTCTTTCATATTTTCATTATTTCATTTAGGTGTTTATACCTTTTGGTCCTCCCAATGACAGTTTGAATTGTTTTATTAATGTTATAAGGTAATATATCAATTTCTTATACTATAAGTTAAATGAAGAGGTATGTATTCTCATGCTATTATTTTTGCATAAAAATCATAAATAATAAATATTCTTCAAATTATTTCCCTTCCTTTATTTTTAAATGATATTTTGTAATTGTATTTATATGTGCTTGGTGCTTCAATATACAATTTCTTCTGAGGTTTCATTATTGTTATATTGAAATATTATCATCTTTTTATATTAATATGATACCCTTATTAATGGAAGTATTTCATCCTCTAAATAAATTTCTTTCCTTAATTCTGAGATTCTTCAAACATATAACATTTTCTAATTATGTTATTTACTAATATAGATACTTCTATCTCTCTTCTGCATATCTGTATATTTAATGTTTCATTGGTCTATTGGTCTTTATTATTTTAGAAGTATGGAAATTAATAGTTAAGCAGTACTTTTATGGCTCTACTTTTGGGGAAAACTGTAATAGTCTCTCTAAAATGTAATGTTCTCTCTTGAGGTTTTCTTGGGGTCTCTGGAGGCAGCCTTCATTTCAGTTCAGTAATGACCACAAGTACAACCAGTGGTTAAAGTCCAAATACTTTATTGTCTCCTTCAAAGTCTTATCTCCTTCACTTGGGCTCAGCTAGTTTTCTGGGGGCCTTCTGTAGTCTTGGTTTCAATGAAGAAGCAAAGGAGGAGAGCCTACCACCAAGCTGGTATGAGATGGGATGAATCTGTCTGAGTCCAAGGGTTTGTGCTCCAGCCTTCAGCCTTCTTCTGCTTGTCTCTGAATCTCCCTGACTGAGCTTCTAGTTGATAAGCTCCAACTGAGTACAACCCAATCATTATATCACTAGGAAACCATTATTTGTTATTGGAATAAATCATTGCTAAACTAGATTTAACCATTGTCTCCTCAATTCCACTTAATACCTTGTTTCCATGCCATCTCCTTGTAGGATTAACTCAATCATACTGAACCATGCTAAATTAGATAACTATTGTCTCTATCAATTCCACTGACTTAGTACCTTGTAAGAATCCTTTGTTTCAAGTTCAGAGTTCTGGCCCATAACAGAAAACTATTTTTCCTCTAAAGCAATTAACATTAGCTTTTGGTTTTAAATTTATATTTTTGTTATATTTTTAAATGGCCGATCTATACTTTTGCTTTTTAGAATTTTCAGCATTAATTCATTATGAATGTTTCACTCAGAAAAATGCTGTACCTGGATTCACAAAGATCTGAGGTCAAATCCAATATAAGGGCTGTTGAAGGGGCCGGGGTGGGAGAGTGTGGGTTGGGGAGTAGGGGGTGACTTTGAAAAGGTGTACTTGAATCAAGAACAGCACGGTGCTTATAGTAAGCATCTATTCAGTGTGAGATAATGGTTCTCTAAATATATACTTAATGTGACATGGTGATGTAATGGTTCCACATGCTCAGGTGCTGTAGTATTTAAGGGCTGAGCAGACACAGAAGAAGTCTCTCAGTCACAGACACAGAGGAGACTTGGGATTCCATCTTTGACCATTCTCTTGGCTGTCCTGCCTTCATCACTCCTCCACCTAAAGACCAAGGCCTATCCAAGGATCTGCTGGAAAACTAGTCCAGATGTTACATTTTGGCACCCAACGTGGGACCCTAGAAACACAGGGCCTTGCAAAGCAGGGCACAAATCAGCTCCACTAAAATAATTGGTTAAGTTCAGTGAAGTCCCTGGGACCCAGAAATAGGGTAAGTATAAAAATAGGCAAGCAAGAAGAACTGGTAAGGGCTAAATCAGTCACTTTCTTTCCCAGTCTCATGGTGGCTCTCCTATCTTCATCACTTCTCCACCTAAAGACCAAGGCCTGTCCAGAGATCCTCCAGAAAGCTAGCCCACATTACAAAGCCCCTTATTAGCAATGTGACCCTAGACAAGCCATTTAATATATTCATTAATTTTCTCAGATGTAAAATAGGGGTTTGAGAATAATACCTGTCTCCTAACTTTTTTGTGAAGATAAAATATGATAATATTTATAATGTGCTTTGAAAATTGTAACAAGCTACCTAAATGTTTAATATTTTAAAAGACTGTATTTTGTCAAAGATTATATTTTTCTCATCTTCAAAAATAATCTGCAAGTTTAGATGTTTGTATTTTGACTATGATTAATTTTGCTGAGTTTCCTATTAAATTGTTGTTAAAGTCATGAATTGAATTTAATCATAGTGTAAATCAGAGGAGTCAAACATGGACTTTTGGACCTGATGCAGCTCATAACACTCACAAACATAATACTCAAACACCTAACAGTTTTTTCCAAACTACTTAAAATATAATCAGGAAATAATTAACCAAGTAAATTTGAAAAATAAACCATATTAAAACATAAAAAATTTAAAAACAATTAATATATAATCAACAGGAATCTTTTATGCATAGATGAGAGGATTTCATATTGATCTGAGTTTGACACTACTAGGGTAAACCATTTATAAATGTTAACAGAAACCTGCACCTTAACCTAAATTTAGTGGTCATTTTATACTTGTTCAAATTCACTTTGGAGGGTTTTTTTTTTTCTTTATCTTTTCTATTCCTTGTTTTCATTTATGCATTTTATGTGTCTGTAAGCTTTCCTTCATTTCTTCAAATGACTATATTTGCTAACATATAATTGCATATAATAGGTTCTAATACAGTTTGCTTTTATATTTCAGTTTGGTTATGAAGTCATTCAATAAGCATTTCTTCAATATTCATTTAAAAATCTTGGAAATTTAATTTTATCTTCTCTTTAACAAAGTTTAAGAATATATTTATTATTCTGCTTAATTTCCACCAAAAATCTTAGTTCATTTTATATTAATTTGTTGATTTTCATTTTAGTTACTTATACTCTGTTTTTCAAGATTTTTGCATAATTATTTTAGCTTTGTTAATTTATTGACTTTGCAGCCTTTTGGTTTCAGGAATTTTATGCTTAATTCATTAATTCTTTATAAAATATCTTTTTTAAGCATTCTTCCTTGTGAGTGTGTGTGTGTGTGTGTGTGTCTTTCAGGAATGCTTTATTTTACATTTTGAAAAGTTTGGCAATTTTTTAGTTGCTATCATTTTCTTTTATATAATAATTTAAAATGTGAATAACTTTCTCTTTCCTCCTCATTTAGGCTTTCATTTTTTAGTTTTTATTTATCACTATAATTTTGTTCATGTATCTTAAATTAAATACTACTTTTATCATTTTATATGATTTAAGATGTATGTTTCATATATCTGACATTGTACATATATTTATAATTTTCTATGAGGTAGTATAGAGTATGTTATATTGTTAAAAATGTCTCATGTTGCAGAGGGGGAAAATGCAATGTAGCCAAAATAGATTTCAGAAGAATTATCTTTGAAAACACATATAAATAACTTTAAAATAAGAATAGTTCACTTTTGTTAACCTTCTGAAGATTCTAAAAGCTTTCAAATCTAGCTTCTTGAAGATTCTGCTTAGTTATATATATATATATATATATATATATATATATATTTAATTTCCTGTTGGATTTATTCGCCTTTCACAGAGGAACATTAAAGTCTATTACCTTTATTTTATTACTGTTTTTTTTTGCCACTCTGTTGTCTATTCATATACAAAATTTGATGTCTCTTGTTCCATAGACATTTAATAATTATATTGTTCATTATGTATAGTACTTTGAGTCATATGTAGTTTTCTTTCATCCCTTTGGATATGACAAATTTTTATTTTTTAATGAAATTTCAACCTCTGCTTTTGTGGAATCAACTCACAATTTTACTTCAGTCTTTCATTTTCATACTTTATGTGTCTATGTATTTTAAATGTGATTCTTTTATGCAACAAATTTTGTGATTTTATGTTTTTATTTATTCTGCAATTCTATTTAATTTGATAATTTAATCTATTCATATCTAAGATAGTTATTGTTAGATTTTTTTCTCAATTTCTTTTGTGATAATTTTATTCTTTCCTTTTTAAAGAAAGGAATTTCTGTCATTAGATTTTATTAAATTAATTACATGCTGATCCATTTCAAGGAATTTTTGTTTATTTTCAATGCTTTTCAATTAATAATTATTTTTTTTCTCCTTCCCTACTCTCTCCCTTGAGAGAAGAAAAAAAAGTTTTACCGTCTATTTTTCCTTTATTCCCATTTCAAAATTTTAAAATTTACCTATTTTGTTAGTCTTTCAATTTTTTTGCGTCCCACTTTCGAACATTTACTTTTCATGCTTAGAAAAGAGGTTGTTATAAAAAAAAATCAACCTTCTTGCATCTCCCATTTACAACTTTTTAAATGCTATTTTTAGTGGGGGTTTTTTTGTCAGAAATATTTTTCATTTTGTTTTTCTTTTTGTTTATATTATTTTTTGCCCTATTATAAATTGTGTTTTTTTATTCATAAAATGAATCTTTACATATTTCTTCTTTGTTCATTTTATATATATTATGAAAAGTAAAGCTTCCAATGGCTAAAAAATAAATTTCATTACCTCTCCACTTCTATATTAGCACATTTATAGATTTCACCCAATTCTCTCTTCGCTTCTATGAGTTTAAATATAACAACAACAACAGTTATAATAATAAAACTTGTTATTGGGTTTATCATACTATAGTAGTGTTCTTTTTTTTTTTTAAGTTTGGTTTTACGATTTGTAAAGCATTGTGCACATCATCACATTTGATTCTTAAAATAACACTGGGAAGTAGATTTCATTATTACCCCCATTTTATAGATGAAAAAACTGAGCATGAGAGATGTTAAATGATTTCCTTAACATCACACAACTAAGAAATATTCTAAGATGTAATTTGAAGGCTAACACTTCTCATTGAATTATCTATCTGCATTTTTAATAGGGCCTTCTGTTCAACATTTCTAGAAATTTTGTGAAAAGGAAATAAAGTGTCTTTATGGAGGTATAAAACATGAGTGTTGTTCCAAATCACAAACGAATCTATAACCACTGACACATCATCCTATTCTATCACCAGAAGGGAATATCTTACTTCCCATCTACATCTCTGCTACCACCTTGAATTCTCCTTCACCAGTGCTTTCCAATTCCAACTCAACTTCTATCCATATTCCTCAAATACTTTACAGAAGGGAAATAGTTTCTTATAATACTTGATCTCCTAAATTCCTTAGTGTTTTGAGAAAAACAAACAAAACTATTATATGCATCCCCCTTCACCCCTCAACCAAAATGCTTAATAGAATTGTTTCATTTCCCTTTTTAGCATGAGAACAAAAATCCATTTTTCCCAGTCCAAATCACTCCATCCACTACACTTTCCCATGGCTTACCATTCTTATAAAGATCTGTAAGAAAATTAGAATCCTTTCTTTGCTTATATTCCAAAGTGGGAGGAAAAGTATGTCTGGATTCCTTATGTCTCTTTCCTTCTCCCTACTCATTCAAATAAATTCTTATTTTATTGTCAACTCTCTCACCCACCATATACAAACACAATACACAAACACACAAAGTTACTTATTTGTTTTTATGAATTCATAAAATTTGATCTTTTTTTAATTTTTGTATGATGACTTGATATTAAAGATAATTTTACAACTAGAGAATATAACGTATTTGAACATAAATTTGACAAATTGAAGACTGATATTTTTTATAAAAATAGACCATCAATTTCTATATGATAAGCATATAGGTAAGCTATTCCCCTTATTTAATAAGTTTGAAGCAGCAGATAATAAAAGTTTACCGAAGACTTTGTAAAACAAAATCTTATACCACCATTCAATTTAAGTTTTATCTGCCCAAAGTAGAAACTAAAGTGAAAAATGTGGCTTCAGTTTCAATAAGCCAGCACACCAACCAGGGGATATAATTTATTAGGCAATATCATGTGATTAATGGGGCTGAAAGGTTATCATAAGTCACAAATGACATTTCAAGTTATAACTACATAGTATAAAAGACACGGCCTCTTAAAAGTGAGAAAAGAAAAGAACTGGGTTTATAGTCGAATTGGAAATCTTTGGTATATACCCCCAAATCATGACACAGTTGACCATGGAACAAACTCAGTGAACCATCTTCTTTTTTATGCAATGGTTAAGAGGAATATTATACATGAACATATGTTGGCTAACATACCTTTTGCTAGGGCAAGAATTTCTGATGACTGAACAGTCAGATTTAGAGGATAAAAAGTAAGAGTGACTGAAATGTTCAGAATTTAATCTTGGGGCTCTGAAAAAAACTATTAGGAAAATAAAGATGGATTATAAACTTTTGGAAATTTACTCTGTTGTGAGATTCTATATTAAGTATGCCTCTGTGTTGTGAATAAGGGATAGTATCTAAAGGTATCAGCAGTGAGCAATGGTGGGTATCAAAAGGATGCTCACTTCAAGTAAGCTTATGAAGACTTAAAATATGAAAAAAATGATAGGGACAAGATTAAAAATAAGCTTTCTGATTAGAGAAACTCTTGATTTGGAGTAATAAAAGGACAAGACAGATAAACATTATTTTTAAAGGCTCTAAAACAGAAAGATGTTAAAGAATAATAAATGTAATGGCTGAAGATAAAATGAGATGCATTAAAACACCTAACAAGTATAAGTAATTTAAAAATCTTATAAGTTTGATACTTATTGATGTAAATCAATAGCTATTTTATTATTGTAAAAATAAGAATTAACTCAGGATCAAAAAAGAAAAGACCTTGTTTCTAACATATTGTATCTACTTCACTAAGAGCATATCACTTAACTTCTTAATACTGTAGGTATCTAACAATAAAATTTACAGATAAGGTTCTGATCTGCATAAGTGGAAGGAATTCCCCATAGCCACAAAAAATGACAGTTTGGTGTGAAAACTTTTATTTTGCTGTTATTCTTATATTAGAGTATTTTCCCCCTTAGATTGCTATAGACAATTAAAAGTTCAGTCATACATCTTTCTACTGAATAAAGAATGGCTTCTACAAAGAGTTTGAGATTTGGAAGTAACTTAAAATGCTAGAAAAAACACACATGCTTAACAGTATAGCTTTTTTTCCCATTGATGTTGGAAGTATGGCACATTACCAATGAAAGACATGCAGAAAGGAAAGCTGCATTATGGGAATTTTATTCATGGACATAATCTGCCCAGATTCTTGGCAGCTTAGTCTGTTGGGCCATTATACACTGAGAATTAGATTTATAGCTGAAAGAAAAAAAAAAACTTTTACATATTTTTTCCAAGGAGCTGATTGTTCTGATTGTACAGACTGAAAATCACCTACTCAAAAGGAAACTTATCAAATTACTCACACAACAGTTGGAGCACTTGGTTATAAATGAGTCAAACATATGGATTGGGCAGCAGTCTGCCATACCCATTGAGCTTCTCGGGCTGATGCCAAGCTATGAGGAAGAAAAATCAATTCTGCACACATTTTAGTTTTGTAAAATTCATATAATTACAAGAAAAGTTCCTTTAAAAGTCATAGTTTTTTTTTTTTTTTAATTACTTGGATCATTTAAAGTACTGGTCAAAACATTCAACCTATTTAAATTCAAATAATTTAAATAGAATAGTGCTTGGAAACAGGGTCTTCTTAATCATAGAAGCTATAAAATAAATAAAATTAGGGGAAAAGTAGTTTACTTCAGAGCATTAGCACAGTTTCTTTCCTAAACACGACAATTGCAATTGGTTCTGATTTGCAGAATTGTACCAGATAGGGAGTATATTTTTTAGAATATAGCCAACAGAAGTTAGTATCTGATGATTCATCATGTGTATGCATACTATGGTAGACATGGATATACAGTGTATTAGAAATGGGGAAACAACAACTTAGAGATCATCTTGTGTAAAACCTTCTTTTGTTTAAGTAATAAAATGAAGCTTATAAAAAAGTTTTCCTTTTACTCAAAATAAAGAGACCAATAAGCAAGAATAATTAAAAAACTGGAAAAGAGAATCTATGTATAATGCCTAAATAAGTTGAAGATTATGAAACTGAAAAAGAAAGAAAGGAGAAGCAAAAGAAAAAAAGAAGAAAAAAGAAAAAAGAAGGAAATTTGAAATATAGTCAAAGGAAGACAAAGAAAAATAAAATTTTCATTTATAATAACATATTTTTGGTCGTTGCAAAACCAAATGTAAAACAAGTAGAATATGTTCCAAATTTTGGAACATGTAAATGTTGGAAAATTATTGTGTGATATATTGCCAAATATGAAAAATACAATGAAGCATAGGAAGATTTACATGAGTCAATTTAAAAATGAAGTAGAACTCGATAAGCAATGTCCATGATAATATAAATAGAAAGAAAAACAAAAAACAAAGTTGCCTAACATGTCATGACAATGATCACACTTGGATGGAAAAATAGAAGAAAATTCACGTCTGTCCTTTGATGAAGTGGCTACTTGGGGAATGGAACTGTGCATATTCTGTCATAATTAATATATTGGTTAATATCACTGAAATGATATTTTTTCTTCTCTCAGTTTTTTTTGTTATTTTCTTTGAGAAAAAAGTAGAATGACTCATTAAATTTAGGGAGACAAATAGAGGGAAAATATGCAGAAATGAAAGTAATATAAAACACAATACCTGATATATGGAAATGGATAAAAGATAGAAATTAAGTCCAAGTTCTCCTCCTCCTGGTTCAGTGTATAAAATGAAATTATATAATTAAAGTTTATGAAATGATATTGTGTTAACCTGTTATTAACCTTAATTAAGGTTAATGATAGAAATAATTTAAGTGGGAAAACAATTGTAAACTATGTCCCTTATAATCCTTAAAGATACAGATGAATATTATAAAATAGGTACACCAGGGCCTGCAGTGAAGGAAAATGCATTCCATAAGAGAGAATCAATCTTGGCAGTCTAACAGGATTTAAATATCAACCATGTCATTTTGAGGACAAGCAATGTCACATAGGAAGCAAAAGCACCAGAATCCTAGTTGAGCAACCTACACAGACAGATAATATCCCAAGTTAGATGAGTAAATGAAGGAATAAAGAACATAGAAGTCCTACAGTTACGGAGTTATGAATTGCCTTGGACCCATGCCTAATATTAATATTTTCCTTTGCTAATATTATATTCTTCACAACAAAATTAATAGAAGTGTAGATGCATTGTTGTTCAGTCATTCAGTCATGTCTGACTCTTTATGCCATACTGTCCATGAGGTTTTCTTGAAAAATATACAAGAGTGGTTTTTGCCATTATTGTCTCTGGTAGATTAAGTAATCTAAGACTAAGTGACTTGCAAGAGTAACACAGCTAGTAAGTATTTGAGGCCAGATTTTAATTCAGATCTTCCCGAGGTCCAAAATTCTATCCACTGAGCTTTCTAGCTTTCCTTACATTGAAACATAATGTACCTTATAAGCCAAAGTAGCAGCCATCCCACTGGGGACTCATCCTGCCCTTTTGAGTGCTCATAAGTGCTACTGCAATTATAAGGAAAAACTTAATAAATCAGAACTGAAGAGGATAATGCTAAAGATTTTAATTTACTGAAAAAGTACTTGAAACATTAATTAATTATGTGAAAATTTGATTTTTTTTCTCTGAAATTTTATATATAAATGTATTACCTTGATTTAACTTTATGTTTTGGAGAGCAAGTGGACAGTATGTTTTCTGTGACCTTTTTTTAGTTAGATACTTTATTGTTCAAGAGATATAAAGGATCACTAACATACAAATAAGATCTTAATATTTATATTAATTTGTACAGTTAACTAATAAATGTTTATTTGGTGCTTTCCATGCACCTAAAACCATAATGTAGCTTCAAAACTCTCTACTTTGAAACTGATTTTGATTGATAAATATGGCATGTAATTTACACAATAGTCACAAAAATATCATTCAATTATGTATACATGACAAGATTAAAAACCAAAAGCAATATTCACATGTCATTTTCTCTTGAGAACCCTGAATGACAGGAGAGGAAAAAAAAACAGGACTAAAGGACAGAGATTTTATTTTTTAATAATTAATAAAATTACATTTAAGAGATATATAATTAGAAGCCTTAAAGATATTTTACCCTAAATATTATAAATAAAGTAGTATATCTCTCTGTTAGGGAGAAGAATGTTAAAAAAATGTTTTAAAAAATGCTTTTATTAATGAGGTTAGGCTAACTGTGATGAGAGGTATAGAAAAATTCTCATGCAAAGTTTAATAGAATACAGAGCTTCCATCCCCCTTCTCTATTATCATCCTGGCCAAAGATAATGAAATTAAGTAATTGCAGTTGGATAAAGATTTCTGCTTTCATGGAACAAAGAATTTAAACTATGTATGTTTTTTGTGTATGTGATTATGCACATATATGCAAATGTATATATACAATATGTATACAAAAATTAAATCACATTTCACTTCCATTTTGGGATATATGCCAGCAAAACAAGAGAATAAACACTATCTGAACCAAGGCATGAGTTATTTAGAACAATACATTATTCCCATTAGTAACATAAACTTAAGCAACCTCTTCCTATGTTTGAGCTACCTTAAAAGGCAATAAAGAGACTGCATAAGCTAACAAAAGAATATTGGACTTGGAGACCTAAATTTGAGTCCTTGTTCTTCCACTTCCCAGCATCCACTTTTTCCACCAAGTGACTTAAAGCAAATCTCATTACATTATCTTGATGTCAGAGAAGGATAAGTAACCAAAGGGTTTTGTAAAACTGTTACCCATCAGATAAATTTAAGTCATTAAAATAACCATAAGGACAAAGCCATGGTTTGTATGTCACAATTTGAATTGGCTGAGATCTTAAGCCTTTGGTCATAAGTGGTCATTAAGTGGTTTTCATATTAAACACAAAGTGGGCAGTAACTGTGGCTTCAGTAAGTTGCTACTTGAATTTTTCAAAATCATGTCCAAGCCCGTAACATTATTATTAACATTTATTAATGATTAGAATGGAAATGAAGTAGTGCAAATAAATCAATCCTTGATGGTTCAATTTTAGTAGGATTTTAGCAGGGAGCATCACCTCTTCTTTTAATTGTTCCCTTGGGATAGTTAATCAGTAAATCTCCCTAAACTCCTCAAAGTTTCCTTTGATTTTAGACTCACAATTACTTAGTTACTATAAAATAACAGCACTTCTAAAGTGGAAGTAACCTTTAGTCAAAGGCTACTATATTCTTATCAGATCATATTCAAGTCTTCATAGGACAATTTCCATTGAGGGAGCAATCAATATTTCTCAAGGCAGATCATTTCAATTTTAACAATCCAATCATTTTATCTGCCCCCATATCATATTGAAATCTGACCCTCTCTATTTTTTACCCACTATTTTTGGAGGCCAAATAGAATAAATTAATTCCCTCTTCTTCTTGAAAGCCCTTCAAGTTCTTGAAGGCAGTTATAAAAGGCTTCTAAATTTTTGCTTTTTAGGCATAACCAATTCTTTTAAGCTTTCTTCAAACATAATAGGCACCAGACATCTTACCTTCTATAGTACCTAACTTCTAGATTCTCTTCAGCTTATTTTTTTCTAAAATGCAGAGCCTAGAAGTGACCAAGAAACCTTAAACTATTCAATGCCAACCAGAGCAGAATATAAAGGATGTGTCCTGTATGATTCGGACATAAATATTAAGGCAAAAAAAAGATTAATGATAGTACTAATAATCATGCCTAGTATTTATAAAGTAGTTGAATGTTTAAAAAGTCCCTTGCACACTGTCGTTGGTACTCCCTAACTCTCTGAAGTAGGAATTACTATTGTCTTTCAGAGATACAGATACTGAGATTCATATAGGTAAAATCACTCTTTGGCACAGTGAAGCAACATTTTAAACGTAGTTTTTCTGACACCAAATCTAGTCTTCTGGCTTTACTAATAAAGCATTTGTTTCTTTTATTTGTATATATTTGATGATCATATCATCATTTTATTTTAATATTTGTATGATGGCTTCCAGATAGATATCCAATACAAAATAATATTTGTCCACTTAATTATAAATTCACATTAACAATCATAGGAGAAATTCCTTCATTTTATGTGAAACTTAAAAACTGACCTTACTTTGGAGAGCACTTATACCAGTGCTTTGCAACTATTAATTTTATACTCATAATTTTTTTGCTTTGGCTGCAGCATAATAAATTCTATTCCAGTGTTTTATCCTTGCTACATGTGTATTTCTCTGTTTCAAATGTATTTCTTGTAAACAACAAAGTCTAGAATTCCATTTTTAATCTACTCTGCTATTCCCTTCCATTTTATGGCGAAGTTCATCCCATTCACATTCATAGTTATGATTATCAGCCATATATTTCTCTCTATCTTATTTTGTCCTCTGTGTATACTTATATTCTCTTTTTCCACACTATTCCTCCTCAGTAGTGTTTTGTTTCTAACCCACCCTCTTCTCTACCTGCCCTCCCTTCTAGAAATCGTTCCTTTTCCCTTCTCCTCTACCTTTCTACTAGTGTTTTACACTCAACTGAGTGATTATATCATTCCATCTTTGAGTCAAAACTGATCAGAGTAAGCTTCAGACAATGCTTATCCCTCTCCTTTCTTTCCCTCTATTGTAATAGATCTTTTGTGCCTCTCCATATGATCTAATTTGTACCATTATACCTCCCCTTTCTTCTTCTCCCAGTATAATTATTTTCCCATCCCTTAATATCTATTTCTTTGATATCATTTTATCAGAGTCCATTTATATTTACACCCTCTCCATTTGCCCCCTCCATTTGCCCCAATAACACAGTTTTCAAGAGTTACACATTTCATTTTCTTATGTAGCAATTCAACCTTTAAATAAGATATAATTTCCCCTGTTTATCTTTTTATGCTTAACTTGAGTTCTATGTTTGAAGATCATATTTTCAATATTTTCATATTGCTTTGTTTTTTTCAATAGAAATGATGGAAAGTCTCTTACTTCATTGAAGATCTATCTCCTCCTCTGAAATGTGATGCTTAGTTTTGCTGGGCGGTTAATTCTTGGTTGTACTTCCAGGTCCTTTGCCTACAAGAATATGGTATTCCAGATCCTCCAATCCTTTATTATAGATGCTACCTGATCCTGGAAAATATTGCCTGGTTCTAGTCATAAATATGTGATTTTCTTCAATTAGCATTTTTATCTCTTTTTCCTTTTGATTAATTCTACTTTTCAAGATTTTCTTCTATAGATTTATTATTATTATTATTTAGCATTTTGCCACTTGTGTTTCTTCAATAATTGATTTCTTCAATTTTTATCCTTCCCCCAACCCATTGACTCTCTTTTTCTTTCTTTTTTTTTTACCTTATTTCTTTTCCCAACTTTTTTACCTCTCTTATTTGCTTCTTAAAAATCTTTTATGAGTGGTTTCAAGAAGCCTCTTTACGCTTGAGATCAGTTCATCTAACTTTTTGAGAGTTTCACTATAAATATTTTGTCCTCATCTGAACTGGTGTTTTGGTCTTCCTTGTTACCAGCTTTCTGGGGTTAAAGTCCATTTCTCTTTGTAGCTTATTTTCTTTCCCTTTTCTTCTTTGTGACTTTTGTGGTCAAGCTCTGCTCCTAGGGCACAGTTCCAAGTATCTTGTGCAGCTCTGAATCTTGGCTTGCAGCACAGGGGCCCCTTATGCTTGCTGTCTTGCTCACTGCAGGAGTAAAGTAGATCTCCTCTCTCCAGGAAACAGGCTGGTTTCTTGTGCTGGCAATTTGCCAGGGGTCCCTTGTGTTTGGTGTCTTAATCACTGCAAGTGGTGGCCCCATCTGCTCTCTGCAGCAAATAGCTTGGTTTCCAGGTTGGCAATTTGCCTTCTGGAGCTGGAGGCTTCCTCACTGCTCTACTCTGCTGCTGGGTCAGTGTTGAGGGTCTCATTTGCTGGTCTGCTGTGATAAGACCCTCTCCTGGCTTTTCTGAACACTGTCTAAGTTGGGCTGAGCATCCCTTTCACTCCAGTCACACTGACTTTTTTTGAAGTCTTTCCAATTTATCTTGAAGTGCAGAATGGTTTTATTCCACCAGTCTTTATTCAGATGCTTGATTTCACATGTGTTTATTTTGTTTTTGTTCGTTTGTTTTTCCTAGGGAAATTGGTAAAGTTGAGCAGCTTCCTGGCTTCACTCTGGCATCTTTGTCCTCCCCCAGAAGGACACCACCTGGTAAGAATATAATATTATGCCAAGTAATGTACCCTATCCCAGGATCTGTTAGTTGAATTGAATTGATTTTGAAGTAGGGGAAGCAAAAGAAGAAAAAAAGAGCATGATAATAAAAAGAATAATTAAGCATAGAATGACAACCTAATTGAAATTGAGGAATTGACTTATCAGAATGGGACTACTATGGCAAAACAGATATCCTGCATTTAGAACTATCAGAATTCTCAGCTTTTCACAAAATATTTTATAAAAGCTAGGATGGAGAAAATTATCAGAGCATAAAATTCTAAACACTGATTTTTACATCTATTGGGGACCAATCCAGAAGATATTTGATGAATAACTATTTTGTTCCATAATTTTTCAGTCATTTCCAACTCTTCATGACCCCATTTGGAGTTTTCTTGGTTGAAATACTGGAGTCGTTTGCCATTTCCTTCTCTGCCTCATTTTACAGAGAAGAAAACAACTGAGGCAATCAGGGTTAAGTGACTTCTCTGGGGGTCACAGAGCTGGCAATCATAAGGAAGATTAATCTTCCTGACTCCAGGCCAAACACCTGATCCACTATGCCATCTAGCAGCCCATAAATTACTATATTGTTAACTTAATAGCAGTGCTGATTTTGTTCACATCAGTGCCTTAGGGTGATCCGGATAGTTTGTTCTAGAAGTAAAGGAGAAGATGAAAAGCAATCTCAGCTAACATGCAGTTTATATAGTTTATAATCTCTCTATGCTACCACAATCCCATTTTCATTAAGAATGAATAGAAGTCATGGATTACCCTCAGAATAGTTCTAAAACTGAATTAACTCAGTTTTATGTGTTGTGGGAAAAAATCAGTTTTTTTTTTTTTAGATGAGTGCCATTGAAACCAGTGGGGAGTTTCTCCACTAATTAACTGTAAGACCAGGACAAATATTATTACTGTCATCCATTATTTTTCCCCTAATTCCCCCCTAAGTAATTTGTGCTTTTCTTAGTTGGAATATTATGAATTTCTCTATTAACTTTTCATAACACATGGATATTTCTCCCATTCAATAGCATTCATCTTAAGAATACATACATAAATACTGAAAATTATCCATATATATCCATATATATATATATATATATATATATATAAAATAAAATTTAATTAAAAAAAGAATACATCCAACTCATACCTATTGGTTAAGTGGTGATGGAGCAGCGAACTGGCATAGGAATAGATTATTGGGCTTAGTCTAAGGAAAATCTGAGTGTAAATCCTGCCTCTGCTACTTAATAGATATGTGATCTTTAACAAGTTATTTAAATTCCCCTGAATTAATTTTACTCATCTGTAAAATGAAAGTGGATTGATTGCATGCAATGCCTCTTCTAGTTCTAAATTAATGATCCTAGATTCTTCCATCTATCAGTCATGATTCTATATGAGCCCAGGCATCAAACAACCCAAAACAATTCTCTCTCTGGGTTTCAGTTTTCTCATTTGCAAGAGAAGGGTTTGGATGGGATAATCTTTCTGTTTCTTTCTAGTGTCTCTTTTCAGATTTGTTTTTTAAAGTACCTCTCAGTTCTGATATTCTGTTTTAAAGGCACTTCTTACAGTAACATTCTACCTAAAATTCACTTACAAAATTAAAATACTGCAATTTTCTTTTCTTTTCAAAGTATTTTAATGGCAGCTTCCAATTTTATGTTCAAATCAACTGTTCTTCATCTGATAACATTTATTCAATATTTTATACCAGTAATGGCAAACTCAAATAGAAATGGGCCATCAAACACTACAAGAGGTTCCCCCATACAGTTAGAAAACAGTATAATTATAATTTTGGCTGTGTTCTACTATATTTTTGTTTATCTTGTTATATATATTCCATTACTTTTTAATCTGGTTGGGTTCATTTTACTGACCAAAACCCTTTATTTTTTCATATCCTTATTGCTTTAAATTTTGCAGGATTATTCATACTTTGGTGATCATGGAAAAATATAGTTAGGAAATGGAAGGGATATTAAGTGGTCGTATAATCCAATCCTCTCTTCTTAGATATTAAAAAAAATTAGAGATAAAGAAGCTAAATTTCTTATTTAAATTTGCTTAGTTGATAAGTAGGAAAATAGGTTTTTTGCCTCCATATATAAGGATTTCCCCATTTCCTCATACACAATTCTATAATGATAGTTTTTGTGGCGTTCTCTTGCATGGTATTGGCTAAATTAGCAATTGATTAATTATTGGTTAATAGAATTTCGCTTCTGACTACAGGAGAAGACTTTGCCTTAAATGTAAGAATATTAAACCTCAAGGGATCACGGAAATTATCTGGAATTTTTTGATCACATATCCCATAAGTAAGAGTATTTGATCGTATCTGGTCATATATCCCATATGTAAATATATTTGAGTCTACATCCACAAAATATATACTTTTAATGTATACACTATTATTTATGTGTATTACAAAACTTAAGTAGAAACAAAAATTAGAAAATTCAGAGATAAGTGTCCTTGTAGTTTTTTGAGTAAAAGAGTAATATGGTAAGATACACACCTTAAGAAAATCATTTTGGTAAGTCTGAAAAAAAGGAGAGATTGGAGGTAGACAAGTTAGGAGGTAATTTTAATAATCTTGTAAGCGATTATAAGAGCCTGAACAAAGGTGACATATGTGCCAGTGAAGGACAAGGATAGAAAAGAGAGATGGATGGTAGAAATGAAAGATATTTGGCAACTATTTGGATTTATCAAAAAATGAGAAGGATACTGCAGACCTGGATGACTAGTGATGCCCTTAATTATGGTGGAGAAGTTTAGAAGAGCATAGGATTTTGGATAAAAAATACTTTAATGAGACCTACCATTCAGATCATGTCACTACTTATTCATCTTGTCATTCAAATTTGTCCATTGAAATAAAAAAATGAATTGATGTGTGGTGCACTTGTTCAAGTACTTTGCAGCATAGGAATAGCCATAGGATATAAAGCCATCTAATAATGATACCTTCTTAACATGGCTATTGTGCAGATTTAATATTATTTTACACATGAAAGTCTTTGATGATAATACATTGTGTATGATTTATCTGTTGTTATGATAATGGTAAGAAACTTTCCCCAGTTTTACCTGTACTGCTGCTAGAAAAAATATTTGTGTCAAACTTAGATTATGAATATCTGAGAGGATCAATGTCAGGATGCAAAGTGAGAATTTGGGAACTTCCCTGGCCATAAGAGTGGATAGAATCTGGGAGCATTAGTAATATTGGGAGTTTGGTTTAGGATGCTTATATTGATCATAAGCTGCATGATTGGCGAATCTTTGGGAGGTTAAGCAAAGTCCACTTTTTTACTCTCTGATTGGTTGACTGTTTACTTTGAATTATTCATTTGCTCCCTACTTACTGATCCTGAAGTTGCATTCTAATGACCTACTACAAAATCCTTTTTTTCCCCCTGAAAAGCTCAATGGACTAGAATAGACAAGACATAAGTATTGAATTTTGGCTGTCATTTACCAACTGTGTGACCTTGAATAAGTCTCTTCCTAGAGGTTTAATATTTATTTTAGATAAATCAGTTTGGATTAGATGATGTCTAAGGTAATCCCTGACTTTTTGTTATTTTTAAAACTAGTCAGATCTTAAATCACATTTTTAATATGAAAAATACCCCCCTTTTTTCACTCTTCTTCTAGGAAATCACTGAATACTTGAGTTTACACATTTCTTATCCATCCTGCATATGACTTGCAGGAAATTCTATTCATATTTTTTCCTTTTCCTTGGACCCCCTAATCCTATGCCCTGCTCTACATTAAATTTCTTTCTTTCTAGTTCCCTTTTACTAACTGCAAAACTCAAAGATCTCTGATAATTTGGGTGTTCAAGTATCCACACTCCAGTAGTTTAGCAAATGCCTTTGGTCTCATACTGCTCCATTGTATTCCCAGGTCTCTGAAAAAGCCAGTTTTAGGCCATTAGAATCTCCATTTTCACTACCCTGGAACATATTTTCTATTTATAACATCACTGCTACAGTGTTAAGTGCCTCCATGCAAAGCCATTTAAAGTATCTTTCCCCAAAAAACTAAATGCTGACCTTAGGCAAGTATACTTGGGCCCAGAAAGAGAGAACTTGCTATGTAAGGTAGTATATTTAAGTGACAAATGAGGACTATGCCATGACAGGAGTTCAAAGGAAAGAAGAAAAAATGATGCAAGATAATATGATTAGAAAGGGCATCAAAGAGGAGGTGTGAACTGAACCGGGTTTAGATAAATGGACAGGAATTACAACTTCTACCAATTACATTATTCAAATTGTCTCCATCTTTATAATTCATCAATAGTTTATCACTAAATATAATGGCACGTTTTGGTCAAATAAAGGAGATACTTATCAATATATTGATATCAAAATATCAATGATTTATCAAATTAAAATATATCCTTGATGATTAACAAAATGAAACAATGGAAAATTTGACAATATGAGACTAACTCTAACCATTTAATTGGATCAGATTTGTGGAAGATCTTTTTAATTTTATTTCCCCTTAAATCTAGAGGTTTTATGGAGCCAGCTTATGCCAGTTCTTGAAAAGGAATTGTTAAATCTTCAGTTTATACCTCTCAATGTATACCTTAGAAAGCAGTAACCACTACAAATCAGACCTTAAACCATTGTTTTGTTGATTATTTGAACTTAAGTAGAGAAAATGATAATAATGTATATTCATCTTTAAAAATAGTATCATCTTTACTTTTTTTTCCTCAGAAAGTCAGTTAAACATTAACTATGACTTGCTGCTTATATTTTTGGAGTTGTGTTTATTTATTTATTTTTTTATAGCTTGTTTCTTACTCTGAATCACATATGTCTTCCCTTATTCATTATAGTCATTTCTTATAGCAGAGGAATATTCTATTATATATACAAACTAAATTTGGGGTCACTATTTTTCAGTTTTTGTATCCAATTTTTCTAGCATTAGTGAAATCACAAATTGTTCTTCAAATAAACATTTTTATGCCAATAAAACATTTTACTATTATTTTGGCCAATAACTGCCTTATCATAATAGTATCAGCAGTGGAAAACCTTACTCAAAAAGGCATAGCGAAATATATATATATATATATATATATATATATTGCATGATTAACAAATTACTTTCTATAAAAGTTGAACATGTGTACCCATACTTCAACAGTAAGTTAACTTGTATGTCTTCCCACAATCCTAAGTGTGAATTTTCCCATCTGTTAGCATAACTTTATATCAATTCTCCAACATTCTTTGAAACATTGGAGAAAATGTTAGTTTATTAAAGGTCCAATTTTTTTTCAGCTTCTGTGCACACTTGCTTTTCCAGGAAAACAAGAAAACCAAAAAGAGTTTTAAAGACTCCCCAAGCAGAAAATCAAATGTTTTCAACTATGAAAACCTCTCTCACTCTCTCTCTCTCTCTCTCTCTCTCTCTCTCTCTCTCTATATATATATATATATACACACACCTTGCACCACTAATTGTTATTTTAATTACTTCTCAAGGTGTCAGAGTATAATGTACCACTTTTTTTTTAAGGAAAAAAATTATATTACCTAATTCAGTTTCATTGAATGAGAGGATGAATGTTGCCTTCCTTAAAGTGTTGGTTGTTCTACTTCAACTAGTCATTTGGGACCATAAAAAGAACCAAACAAAATGAATCATTGCTTCTGGATTAAAGTCTATATTGGGGAGAGAAGCTCTAAAAAGAAATTGGAAAAGCAGAAATTCAAGTATACTAAGATATAGAAGTAGAGTTAGTCTACCTATAATAAAGCTTTTAGTTACAATTCACGTTTGAAAGCAATAAAGTGAAATTCAAATGAAAATCTCTACCACTTTCCTCCATAGACCCTACTGGAGCAATTTACAAGAGTAAAATATTTTGTAACTTTATTGCTGTTAGAAATAGTGATAATAATGTTTTATTAAAATGATTTTGAGCATTTATGGACTGCTTCAATGTTTGAAAAATACTGTAGAAATGCTTTCTCATGTGAGAAACCTGATGGTCTATTCAGCTAGCTGTTATTATTATTGTCATTTCATAGATGAGGAAACAGGTTTTTTCTTAGGGAGTTGGTTACTATTGTTCTCAATATCTTTTCCTAAAATGGAACTGTTTAAGTTTTTTATTTCCTTCTATCTTAATCTGGCAATCTATATTTTTATAAGAATTCATCTGTTTCAGTTAAATTATCAGATTTCTTGGCATAGAATTGGGAAAATAGCTCATAATTATTGCTCTATTTTGCTTTTCATTGGTGGAATATTCACCCTTTTCATTTTTGATACTAACAACTTTATTTTTTCTTTTCTTTTCTAAGCAAATTAATTTAAAGCTTTATCTATTTTGTTTTTTTCATAAAATCAACTTTTACTTCTATTTCCTATAGTTTCCTTACTTTCAGTTTTATTTATTTCAAATTTGTTATTTAATTGGGATTTTTTAATTTATTCTTTTTCTTGCTTTTTTAGTTGAATCCCAAGTTACTGATTTTTCTCTTTCTCCATTTACTTTTATTCAAGTAAGCATCCTGAGATAGAAAGCTTTTCCTAAGAACTTCTTTTACTGTATGCTATAAATTTTGGCATGTTGTTTTATTATTGTCATTATGTTGATGAAATTATTGATTGTGTCTATAATTTGTTGTCTCACGCATTCATTTTTTAGTATTACATTTAGTTTCAAATTAATATTTGGCATATTTTCCTTTTATTACAGAAATTTTTATGGCAAAATGATCTGAAAAAGATGTATTTATTATTTCTTTCTTTCTGCATTTATGGCACCCTTTAACAAGATGTAGTTTCCTTCCTTGTTTCTTTTAATTAGATCTATTGTTGCTTCTACTTTATCTGAGATCAAGATTGCTACTCCTGTTTTTTTTTTTTTTAACTTTAGCTGAAGCATAATAGATTCTACTTTTTTGTTTTTTATTTTTCACCTTTAACCTTTACTCTGTATATATCACTCTGCTTTAAATGTGTTTACTGTAAACAACATATTTTAGCATTCTGGCTTTTAATCCAGTTTGCTATCCACTTCCCTTTTATGTGAAAGTTCATGCCATTCACATTCATAAACCAAATTACTAGCACTGTTTTTTTACATCATCTATTTTCCTCAAGTTATATTTTCTTTTTCCCTCTCTCCCTCCTCAGCAATGTTTTGCAGCATCTTGTGTTTCTTATCCCTTTCCCCTTCTTTTTTTCCCCTTTCTTTTCATCTCCCTTTCCATTCCCCTTTTTCCTCCGACTTCTCTGTAGCATGAGGCAAGTTTCTATATTAAACTAAACATGTCTGATATTCTCTCTGAGCCAAATATGATGAGATTAAGGTTCACACAATGCTCATTTGCTTCCCTTCTTTACTTCAACTGTAATGGAGCTTTTTTGTCTCTTCATGGGATGTAATTTACTCCATTTTATCTCCCCTTCCATCTTCTTCCAGTAGAATCCCTTTTCCATCTTAAGCCTTTTTTTTTTTTTTTGCATATCATCACCTAAAGCCGAATTAAACCTATACCCTTTAAGTATACAAATATACACTTTTCAAGATTTAAACATGTTATCTTCCCATATAAGCATGTAAACATTTTAACCTTTAAAAACATATTTTCTTCTCTTTTTGCCTTTTATATTCCTTTTGTGTTCTGTATTTGAAGATAAAAGTTTATGTTCAGTCCTAGTTATTTCATTAAAAATAATTGAAAACCAAATGTTTTATTGAATGTCCATCTTTCTCTCTGAAAGATAATAGTTTTTCTAGGTAGTTGATTCTTGGCTACAGTCCAAGCTCCTTTGCCCTCAAGAAGGCCTTTCAATCCTTTTAAAGTTCTTGAAATTTTTACCCATGTCCTGGGTAATCCTAATTGTGGCATTTTTAAATTGTTTCTTTCTGCCTGCTTACAGTATGTTTTCCTTGGTCTGATAATTCTGAAATTGTCTCTCCTGGATCTGTTTTCTAGATCAGTTCTTTTTTCAATGAGGTATTTTACATTTTCTTCTCTTTTTTCATTTTTTAAATTTTGGTTGACTGCTTCTTGATATGTCATTAAGTCATTCATTTCCATTTCTTCAATTCTAATTTTAGTGAATTTTTCCTTCAATTAGCTTTTTAAATGCTTTTGCATTTGGCCAACTGAACTTTTAAATGAGTTGTTTTGTTCACTGTATTTTTTTCCATTTCAAATATTCTGTTTTTCAAGGAGTTGTTTTCTTTTTTTCATTTTGTCAACTTTATTTTGTAAGCAGTTATATATTTTTTGCCTTGTCTTTTGTTTTTTTGGCTATATATATTTTAAGGAGTTTTCTTCAGATAATTTCTGTGTTTCCTTTTCCAGTCTCCTGCAAAGTATTCATTCCCCCCCCCCCCATTTTTCTTCTAATACATTTTAAGATGTTTTTTGAATTCTTCTAAGAGAGCTTTGTGAGATGGAGACCAACTCATATCATACTTTGGGGCTTCATCTTAAGATGCTTTGTTTTTAGTATCCTCATTGTTTGAAGACTGTTCTTTCCTGTCTCCATAAACTCTATTTAAGTTCAGAGATCTTCTTTTTGCTTTTTTGCTATTTTAAAAGGTTTAGGTCTGCTCTTAGGGCAAAAGGGATATTATCCCAAGCTTCCTCTACAGACAACAGCAGCTACACATTGTACTGGGGCTGGCACAGCTGGCTTAATAGATTTTCTATCTTTCCTCCCCTCCCTCCCCCAACAGAATTCATTTCAACTTACAGTTTATCTATTTCAAAATTTCTTTTAAAAATTATTTTGTCCCTCTAATTTTTCTCTTTTCTTCTGAACGGCACTACTCTGCCTCCTAACTATTCCTTCATTCAGTCTCATAACCTTGAAATCAAATTCAATTCTTTCCTTTTTTCCATTCCCACCCATTCTATTCATTACTAGTAAAATCCATTCACTTAAATTTAAAGAGTATTAACAGGATTATAAAGACAGAAATGAAGCAGTCCTTGATTTTTTTTTTTATTTAATAGCCTTTTATTTACAGGATATATACATGGGTAACTTTACAGCATTAACAATTGCCAAACCTCTTGTTCCAATTTTTCACCTCTTACCCCCCCCACCCCCTCCCCTAGATGGCAGGATGACCAGTTGATGTTAAATATATTAAAATATAACTTAGATACACAATAAGTATACATGACCAAAACATTATTTTGCTGTACAAAAAGAATCAGACTCTGAATTATTGTACAATTACCTTGTGAAGGAAATCAAAAATGCATGTGTGTATAAATATAGGGATTGGGAATTTAATGTAATAGTTTTTAGTCATCTCCCAGAGTTATTTTTCTGGGCATAGCTAGTTCAATTCATTACTGCTCCATTAGAAATGATTTGGTTGATCTCGTTGCTGAGGATGGCCTGATCCATCAGAACTGGTCATCATCTAGTATTGTTGTTGAAGTATATAGTGATCTCCTGGTCCTGCTCATTTCACTCAGCATCAGTTCGTGTAAGTCTCTCCAGGCCTTTCTGAAATCATCCTGTTGGTCATTTCTTACAGAACAGTAATATTCCATAATATTCATATACCACAATTTATTCAGCCATTCTCCAACTGATGGACATCCATTCAGTTTCCAGTTTCTAGCCACTACAAAAAGGGCTGCCACAAACATTCGTGCACATACAGGTCCCTTTCCCTTCTTTATAATCTCTTTGGGATATAAGCCCAGTAGTAACACTGCTGGATCAAAGGGTATGCACAGTTTGATAACTTTTTGAGCATAGTTCCAAACTACTCTCCAAAATGGTTGGATTCGTTCACAACTCCACCAACAATGCATCAATGTCCCAGTTTTCCCGCATCCCCTCCAACAATCATCATTATTTTTTCCTGTCATCTTAGCCAATCTGACAGGTGTGTAGTGGTATCTTAGAGTTGTCTTAATTTGCATTTCTCTGATTAATAATGACTTGGAGCATCTTTTCATATGACTAGAAATAGTTTCAATTTCTTCATCTGAGAATTGTCTGTTCATATCCTTTGACCATTTTCAATTGGAGAATGGCTTGATTTTTTATAAATTAGAGTTAATTCTCTATATATTTTGGAAATGAGGCCTTTATCAGAACCTTTGACTGTAAAAATATTTTCCCAGTTTATTGCTTCCCTTCTAATCTTGTCTGCATTAGTTTTGTTTGCACAAAAACTTTTCAGTTTGGTATAATCGAAATTTTCTATTTTGTGATCAGTAATGATCTCTAGTTCTGCTTTGGTCATAAAGACCTTCCCCTTCCACAGGTCTGAGAGGTAAACTATCCTATGTTCCTCTAATTTATTAATAATTTCATTCTTTATGCCTAGGTCATGAACCCATTTGACCTTATCTTGGTGTACGGCGTTAAGTATGGATCAATGCCTAGTTTCTGCCATATTAGTTTCCAATTTTCCCAGCAATTTTTATCACAGTAAGTTCTTATCCCAAAAGCTGGGATCTTTGGGTTTGTCAAAGACTAGGTTGCTATATTTGTTGACTGTTTTGTCCCTTGAACCTAATCTATTCCACTGATCAACTAATCTATTCCTTAGCCAATACCAAATAATTTTGGTAACTGCTGCTCTATAATATAATTTTAGATCTGGTACAGCTAAGCCACCATCATTTGATTTTTTTTTCATTAATTCCCTTGAAATTCTTGACCTTTTGTTTTTCCATATGAACTTTGTTGTTATTTTTTCTAGGTCATTAAAATATTTTTTGGGAGTCTGATTGGTATAGCGCTAAATAAATAGATTAGTTTAGGTAATATTGTCATCTTTATTATATTTGCTCGCCCTATCCAAGAGCATTTAATATTTTTCCAATTGGTTAGATCAGACTTAATTTGTGTGAAAAGTGGTCTGTAATTTTGCTCATAAAGTTTCTGATTTTCCTTTGGCAGATAGATTCCTAAATATTTTATATTATCAGTAGTTACTTTAAATGGAATTTCTCTTTGTAACTCTGGCATTCCTTGATTTTTAATGAATTTATATTCTGTTAGTGGAAAACAAAATATGAATAGAAAATATGTATAAGTAATGTATTTGTGCTAGCATATGCAATCAATTGTCAATTTCTGTTATTATTCTTTTACAATATTTCTGCATTATTTAGCTCTTCCTTCTCCCATGCCATCAACAATCTATTTAAATCTAATAATTTTCTAGACTATTCTAATAACCTTATAACTTGGATTCTTTCCTCCAATCTGTCCCTTCTCTAATATATCCTTTACAGAGTTTTCAGAGTAACCATATGTCTTTACACAAAAATCTTAAGTTGATTCTCATTATTTAACAAATCAAATATAAATCAGTTGACCAGTCATTCAAGAACATACACAATCTTTCTTCAAATTACCATCCCAATCCAATTTACTTACGATGTATCTTCATGCATGCTGTGTCCTATTCAACCTTTTCTAAGTGCTTATCTCATTTCTATTTATAATAAATTTTGTATGCCTATCCTTTAATAAAACTATAATAGCATAATAAATGACAAGAGTGAATGTATCTAGGCAGAGCCAAGATGATGGAGAGTAGACAGGACCATTGCCTGAGCTCTTCCTGGATTCCCTCAGATCAACACCAGCTCAAGTCTCCAAACTGGCTTTTGATGGACAGAATCCACAAATGTTTGAAGTGCAACAAATTTTCTGCAGATGGTATTTTGGAATCTTCTTTCTTTCTCTTTCTTTCTTTCTTTCTTTCTTTCTTTCTTTCTTTCTTTCTTTCTTTCTTTCTTTCTTTCTTTCTTTCTTTTTTTCCTTCCTTCCTTCCTTCCTTCCTTCCTTCCTTCCTTCCTTCCTTCCTTCCTTCCTTCCTTTTTTCTTCCTTCTTTCCTTCTTTCCTTTCTTCCTTCCTTCTTTTCTTCCTTCTTTCCTTCTTTCCTTCCTTCCTTCTTTCCTTCCTTCCTTCCTTCCTTCCTTCTTTCCTTCCTCCTTCCTTCCTTCTTTCTTTCCTTCCTTCCTTCCTTCTTTCTTTCTTAATAAATATTTGAAGTGAAACAAATTTTTCTGCAGATAATATTTTGGAAGAACTTCAGGAAAGGTCTGTTTCAGTTGGTTGGGTATGGAAGTGGGGAGGGGGCACAGTGGACGTGCAGCACAGGGACCTAGGACAGAGTGGCCTTTACATGTTGGCAAATCTGCCTGGGAGATTTTTAGTCAAAATACAGCTGTATTGGCTACTCTGTATTGGTTCGGTAGGCAGTGGATCAGCTGACTATTTGTGAACATCTAACACAATACAAATGGCAAATAGTTGATCCCTGAAACTCAGAATAATATGAGACTTGTCCATGTCCACCCAGTAAGGAAAGGAAACCAGAAGCATCAACCCCAGGACAGTGTGAAGCCATTGTGACCTGTAGAGGAAATTTAGGGCAATCTCCATTTTGCCCTAAGAGCAGACCTAAACCTTTAAAAATAGATGTAGCAAAATAGAAAAAGCATATAACTCCTTACAAAATAGAGTTCATGAAATAAAAAAAGAAAACAATTCCTTGAAAAAACAGAATTTTTGAAGTGGAAAAAATATCCAATGAACAAAACGACTCATTTAAAAGTTCAATTGGCATGGTACAATGGATAGAGCATCAGTCCTGAGGTTAGGAGAACTTGAGTTCATATCTGTCCTCAGCCATTTAACACTTCCTCGCTGTTACTACTGGGCTTATACCCCAAGGAGATACTAAAGAAGGGAAAGGGACCTGTATGTGCCAAAATGTTTGTGGCAGCCCTGTTTGTAGTGGCTAGAAACTGGAAAATGAATGGATGCCCATCAATTGGAGAATGGTTGGGTAAATTGTGGTATATGAATGTTATGGAATATTATTGTTCTGTAAAAAATGACCAGCAGGATGAATACAGAGAGGCTTGGAGAGACTTGCATGAACTGATGCTAAGTGAAATGAGCAGAACCAGGAGATCATTATATACGTCAACAACAATACTGTATGAAGATGTAATCTGATGGAAGTGTATTTCTTTGACAAAGAGACCTAATTCAGTTTCAATTGATCAATGATGGACAGAAGCAGCTACACCCAAAGAAAAAACACTGGGAAATGAATGTAAACTGTTTGCACTTTTGTTTTTCTTCTGGGTTATTTTTACCTTCTAAATCCAATTCTCCCTGTGCAACAAGAAAACTGTTTGGTTCTGCACACATACATCGTATCTAGGATATACTACGACATATTCAACATATATAGGACTACTTGCCATCTAGGGGAGGGGATGGAGGGTGGGAGGGAAAAATCGGAACAGAAGTGAGTGCAAGGGATAATGTTGTAAAAAAAAAATTACCCTGGCATGGGTTCTGTCAATAAAAAGTTATTATTATAATTAAAAAAAAAAAAAAAAAACACTTTCTAGCTGTGTGACCCTGGGCAAGTCACTTAATCCCAATTGCCTTGGGGGGGGGGCGGGGCGGGAAACATCAATTGGCCAAATGCAAAAGTAAATAAAAAAGCCAAGTTACAAAAAAATCATTCATTAAAATTTAAAATTGTACAAATGGAAGTGAAGGACTCAACGATGCATCAAGATTCAAGCAACTAAAACCAAAAAAAAAGAAAAAATAGAAGAAAATCAATTAATTTATTTAGCAAATATTGTAATGCACATATGCATATACACACATCCATATGCACTACACAATATGCATACACATGTGGACGATTGTGCATACACATAAATGTCTGTGTGCACAGGTATGTGCATGTGCATATATGCAAGTATATGCATGTTTATATGTATAAATTTTACATATATATGCACACACCTGCAAACATTCACATGTTTAATATAATATATATATGCTGTAGGTAAATACATACATGAATATACACATGCTTAAATATGTACATATTTATACATCACAAAATATAATTCAATGACTACCTGAGGTAATAAAAACTATTAGAACAAATTCAAAAGATTCAAGAACAAAAGAAAAAATACAATGCATCTATTATCAAAAACTATCAAGCTGGATAAAAAAAAGAGAATATCAATAGGAAATGTAGAATACCAGTGAAATGATCACAAAAAAGTAAATAGCTCTGTGATATAATTTAAGAAGTCATAAAAGAAAATTGAAAAACTTGTAATCAGAGGGCAAGATTGGATTGTCCACTGTCCCCCTTAAATAAATAACAAGGGGCAGCTAGGTGGCACAGTGAATAGAGCACCAGCCCTGAAGTCAGGAGGACCTGAGTTCAAATATGACCTCAGACACTTAACACTTCCTAGCTATGTGACCCTGGGCAACTCACTTAATCCCAATTTCCCCAGCAAAATAAAACAAACAAACAAATAAATGAATGAATGAATAAGTAAATAAAAGACTAAATAAAAAAAATAAATAACAAGAACAAAAATTACCAATGATGTCAAAGCCAAAATTTAAAGTATACAACTCAAAGAAAAAAAAACAAAAACAAAAAACACTGTAGTCATGCAAAATGAGTTCAAGTACCAAATGCATTGTTAACTTCACATTATATTTAGCATTAAGTGCTATCAAGAAGTGAAAATGTTGAAACTATAGTAGTCCAACTGGAAATACATAAAGGCTTACCACAAAAAATGCTTCATCTGCAAAACATAGTATTTAACAAAAAGGCTAAACATAATGGCTTCTTATGAGAAAATTTATTGGACACACATAAGAGAGAAATAGATTGGATTCAAGAAGATTTTATGGGAAATCGGGAAAAAATAAGCATGGGCAAAGCAAGGCATGATGGGTATGATTATCCATGAATAACAGAATCAAAGGCAGAAAAATTCCTAAGAGGGGACAATATTTTCTCTTGTAGAAATTGTCATTCTTAAAAGTGAGGAAAAACATACAAACAAAAAAAGAGTGAAGGAAAACAGATACAAATGAAAGGCAAGATTCTAAAGGCAAAAATATATAAAATCTTAGAAGATAAAATCCAGAATAGGACTTTTAAAAAATGTTAATCCCATGAGTAGTATAGAAACAAGAATAAATAGCAAAATATTAGTATTGAATGATATGCTAGTAAATGTATAACAACTAATTTTCTGGAGAAAAAATTCATAAAATACATTTTTATGCTTACTTTTTAATTATTAAAATTTTCTCCAAGACAATCGAATCAAGATAATCAGAAAAACAATAACTCAAGGCCTAATTTGTAGCATTGCATGATTTCTGATTACTAAATCTTCACTGATAAAATTAAAAAAACATTGGTTCTCAATAGTTGGTAAAAAATGATCTCCAGCATATCACTTAGCATAAAAATCATTTATCAAAGACTACATAACAGAAAGGGAACATAAAGAATGAAGAAAAAGAACAGAAATTTTGTTTAGGAAAAATAGGCATGAATTTTTTAAAATAATGAACAAAAGTTAAATAGAAGAATAGGGTGGAAGATATTACTTGATTACTAAATTCAAAGGGTTTTGTCACCAATATAGCTAATTATATTAATGATTTTCCTAATTTTCAAACTAATTCTAAATTCCAGATATTAATACAACTTGGTCATAGTATAGGAGGTTTATGATATGTTGTTTTGTCTTCTTTGATTTAGTTCATTATACATATTAATTTATAGTGTCTTATACTGTCTTTCAAAGTTTTTTCAAGTTCATATTCATTATTTCCATGACAATATGTAATTCATCTCATTCTCTTCTATCTCCTTTTGCTCTAGTCTTCAATATTTCCAAGCATCAGGGTCTTTTTCAGTGAGTCCTGTCTATTCATTATGTGGCCAATGTATTTAAGATTTAGCTTCAATATTTGATGTTCCAGTGAATATCCTGAATTAATTTCTCTAAATATTGACTGATTTGATCTCCTTGCTATTCAAAGTACTATAAAAATTAAAAAGAAATAAATAATAAATTTTTAAAAGACAAAATACTCAGAGACTTGTCTTAAATTATTGCTCACTTCTGAAAAGATTTTAGCATGATACGTCAAGGAGAAAAATTAAGACAATTGAACAAACCTATGACACAAAGAGATCAATATGAAAACAGAGAAAACACATCCACTGATCACAATCTGAAAGATATTCAGAAATGAAAACTCCCAGAACAGCATTAAAGAATTCAGAGCTACTAAATGAAAGACAAAAAGCCACAAATATCCAGAAATGAGGAATTCAAACATGGAGAAACTACAATCAGAATTATATAAGATTTAGTAGCTATCAATTTAAGGAAATGAGAACATGAAACAATCCATTAAAAATGAAAAAGGCAAAGGTCTACAAACCAAGAATAACATAATTTATTCAGGAAAATTGACTATATTGCTACAAAATAGGATGTAATAGTTTAACAGTCATTTTCTGGGAAAAATTTACCTCTGATGTACTTTTGAGTTTAATAGATTTTGTTAACATTTTATCCATCATTTTTTAATTGTATTAATTGCCAAAATAATAAAAGCACAATTTATAACATTTGACAATTTACAAAATGTAAATGCTAATATCAACAATTTAAGAATCTTCTATCAAGAACTGATATAAACTGATACCATAATTCCAAAGAGGCAATGGATCTTCAATGAAATAGAAGATTTTTAAATGTTCCTGATAGGAAAAAAGAGTTGGAAAGGAAGTTTAAAATGTAAATAAATATAGAATTAAAAAAAAAGTAACTACAAAAGAAACTACAAGTAAACAATCACAGAGAACTTTAATGATGAGTTATTTATATCCTAATTGAGAGTAAGGATATTTAAAAAGTTTATTTTGCAGTCTAAAGTCAAAAGTAGTCATAGAGATAGTCAAGTGAAACAGAAGACCTATAAATAGACATTTATGTTTTGATTTTGAAAGGAAAGAACACATATTAAGGGAAAATGGAAGAAAAGATGGAGGACTCATTAAGACCAATAATCAAGTTGTATGAATAGAACTATATATAAATATGGAAAGAGGATGGTAACTGTGTATCTTTTGAAATTCACATTCATTAAAATGGTCAAAATAGAGCAGAACAATCACTTGCTCACTCAATCACTCCCACACATATACACACACAAAAGGGGTTAGTGTAGAAATATATTAAATTCAACTAGAAAACAGGTAGGAACAGGAAATGGAGAAAGGTGAATATAAAAATTCATTGGAAATTTTTGGAAGCAAAACAAACAATGAACTTAAAAATAATGAATATATTACTAAAAGAATGAAAAACAGTTAATAACTTGAATAAGCAAGGGGAGGGTAGAAAAGAAATGACATTGAAGAATAAAGTAGTGGGAAATATTAAGTTAACATAACTGCAAATATGAATGGGGAAGGAGATGAGCTGACTCATAAAATGGAAAAGATTAGCAGAATACATTAGAACACAAAATCGAAGTATATGTTTTGCAAGTGTGTGTGTGTATGTGTATGTGAGTGTGTGTGTGTGTGTGTGTGTGTGTTTATAAGAAACACTTAAAAAGAGATTGACTTTCTATTACTAGACTTATATTCCAAAGAGTCCATTTAACCAGAATATCCTCTCAACACTCCAATACATATAAAAATATTTATGGTGACATTTTTAATTGTAAAGAATTTGAAACAAAATAGGAAGCCATCAGTAGGAAAGAACCAAACTAATTATAGTATAAGGATGCACTGAAATATTATTCTGTAATAAATGAACATTTAAATGATTATTATGGACAGAATGAAAATCTCTAAGAGCTGATAAAAAATCACAATCGTTTCTGCTGAGCTTCTAAGTTGCCTTTGGCTGGAACATTCTACTATCTATCTTTTTTGGTTTTCTGATGTTTTAAAGTTGTTTAGAATCATTATTTAAAGAAATGTGGATCATTTTGGGGGAAAATTTGGTCAAGTTCCCTCCTTTACTCTGCCATCTTAACTCTGCCCTTTTTGTGTTTTTAACATACATTGCTTTATGAATTATATTGGGAGAAAAAATCAGAATAAAAGGGAAAAATTACAAGAGAGAAAAAAGCAGAAAAAGTGAACATAGCTTGTGTTGATTTACATTCAATTTCTGTAGCTCTCTTTCTGACTGCAGATGGTGTAGTCTATCCAAAGTTTATTATTGCCTTGTATCACTGAATCATTGACAAGAATCAAATCTTTCATAGTTGATCCTTGAACATTCTTACTATTACTGTGTACAATGTATTCCTGGTTCTGCTTGTTTTGCTCAGCATTAGTTCCTGTAAATCTTTCCAAGTCTTTCTAAAATCAGCTTGTTCCTCATTTTCATAGAACAATAATACTCCATTATCTTCATATACCACAATTTATTCAGTCTTTCTCATTTTGATGGATGTCTACTCATTTTCTAATTATTTGCTAGGGCACTTCTTGGATCGTAACACTTGGAAGACTTGAAAATTTAGCTTTTTAGAAGGATCTCTGATGCCAGCAGCCCAAAACCCACGATGCAAGGAGTTAACAATCTGAGTAATAGACTGGAAAAAATGAGTAAACAAAAGAAAAAGATTCTGACCAAAGAAAGTAAATATGGTGACAAGTAAGATTAAACACACACTCAAAACACAATAATAAGGTCAAACCCCTGAATGCAAACCCTCCAAGAAAAATAAGAATTGGCCACTCAGGCCAAGGAAGACTTCAAAAGGGATTTTAAAAAAACAGTAAGAGAGGTAGAGGAAGAAATAGGAAAAAAATGAGAGTAATGCAAAAGCAAGTGAAAAATAGACCTAATGAGGATAAGAATATCTTAAAAAGCAAAATAGGCCAAATGGGAAAGGTGGTACAAAAGCTCAGTAAAGAAAATAATTTCTTAAAAATAGAATTAAGCAAATGATGGGAATAATTTAATGTAATAAATATTATATAATAAAAATAATAATATAATGATAAATATTACAATAAAATAAAATACAATAATAATATAACAAAATAATTTATGGAAAATCAAGAAACAATAAAACAAAACCATAATAATAATAATAACAAAAAGAAAACAATGTGAAATATCAGATTTGAAAAACAAATGACTTGGAAAATAGATCCAGGGAAGATAATTTTAAAATTATTGATCTACCTGAAATCCATGATTAAAAATATTTTAAAAGGAGTCTAGACATCATCTTTCAAGAAATTATCAAGGAAAACTATTCTGACATTCTAGAACTATAGGACAAAATGGAAATTGAAAGAATACACCTATTCTTTTCCCATGTTTCACCAATAGAGATCCCTATATGAAAACTTCCAGGAATATTATTGCCAAGTTCCAGAACACCCAGATCTAGGAGAAAATATTGCAAGCATCCAGAAGAAAACAATTCAAGAGAGTGGAGTATAGTCAGGATAACACAAGATTTTACAGCTTCTACATTAAAGGATCAGAAGACTTGCAATTCTGAATAATACAGGAGCTAGGAGTATAAGCAAGATTCATCCACCTACCAAAACAGTATATTCTTTTGTGGGGGATGTGGAACTTCAATTAAATAGAGAACTTTCAAGCATTCATGATGAAAACAATAGAGCTGAATAAAAAATTTGACTTTCAAATAAAGGATTCAAAAATAGCATAAGAAGGTAATCAGAAATGGAACTTAATAAGGTTAATCTGCTTATATTTCTACATGAGAATATGAACATTCTCAGAAAATGAGAATATGAACTTTTCTCATAAAACATTCTCATTATTATGGCAGTTATATGAAGTATATATAGACAAAATATGAGTTGAATATGAAGGAATAATATCTAAAAAAGTAAAATTAAGAAATGAGAGATAAATGTATTTGGATGAAGGGAAAGGATGAGGTGCATTGGTATAAATTATCTGCCATAAAAGAGGCAACAAAAAGTTTTTAGAGTGGAGGAAAAGAGAGTGAGTGAAACTTATTCTCATCAAAATTGGCTCAAAGAGAAAATAATATGGGTGTAGAAATCTATCTTACTTTGAAGGGCAGTAGTTGGAAAAAGGAATAAGAGAAAGGGGAATGGTGGTCAAAGGAAGGGCATATTGGGCTAAACAGTGATTAGAAGTAAAACACTTTTGAAGAAGGCCAGAGTGAGAGGAAAGAGAATAAAATAAACACGGGGAAATACAGTTAGCAAAAGTAATTGTGAAAAGAATTTTGAAGCAAGTTTCTTGATGAAGGCTTTGTTTTTCAAACACATGGGGAACTTTTTCAAATTTATAAAATAAGACCAATTCTTCAAGTGATAAAAGATCAAAATACCCCACATAAGTCATCAGCATTCTTATATATCACTAACAAAATCCAACAGTCAGAGTTACAAAGAGAAATTCCATTTAAAGTAACTACTGATAATATAAAATATTTAGGAATCTATCTGCCAAGGGAAAATCAGAAACTTTATGAACAAAATTACAGACCACTTTTCACACAAATTAAGTCTGATCTAACCAATTGGAAAAATTGGTTAGGGTGAGCAAATATAATAAAGATGACAATATTACCTAAACTAATCTATTTATTTAGCGCTATACCAATCAGACTCCCAAAAAACTATTTTAATGACCTAGAAAAAATAACAACAAAGTTCATATGGAAAAACAAAAGGTAAAGAATTTCAAGGGAATTAATGAAAAAAAATCAAATGAAGGTGGCTTAGCTGTACCAGATCTAAAATTATATTATAGAGCAGCAGTTACCAAAACTATTTGGTATTGGCTAAGGAATAGATTAGTTGATCAGTGGAATAGATTAGGTTCAAGGGATAAAACAGTCAACAAATATAGCAACCTAGTCTTTGACAAACCCAAAGATCCCAGCTTTTGGGATAAGAACTTACTGTTTGATAAAAATTGCTGGGAAAATTGGAAACTAATATGGCAGAAACTAGGCATTGATCCATACTTAACGCCGTACACCAAGATAAGGTCAAAATGGGTTCATGACCTAGGCATAAAGAATGAAATTATTAATAAATTAGAGGAACACAGGATAGTTTACCTCTCAGACCTGTGGAAGGGGAAGGTCTTTATGACCAAAGCAGAACTAGAGATCATTACTGATCACAAAATACAAAATTTCGATTATACCAAACTGAAAAGTTTTTGTACAAATAAAACTAATGCAGACAAGATTGGAAGGGAAGCAATAATTTGGGAAAATATTTTTACAGTCAAAGGTTCTGATAAAGGCCTCATTTCCAAAATATATAGAGAATTAACTCTAATTTATAAAAAATCAAGCCATTCTCCAATTGAAAAATGGTCAAAGGATATGAACAGACAATTCTCAGATGAAGAAATGGAAACTATTTCTAGTCATATGAAAAGATGCTCTAAGTCATTATTAATCAGAGAAATGCAAATTAAGACAACTCTAAGATACCACTACACACCTGTCAGATTGGCTAAGATGACAGGAAAATAATGATGATTGTTGGAGGGGATGTGGGAAATCTGGGACATTGATGCATTGTTGGTGGAGTTGTGAAGAATCCAACCATTCGGAGAGTAGTTTGGAACTATGCTCCAAAAGTTATCAAACTGTGCATACCCTTTGATCCAGCAGTGTTACTACTAGGATTATATCCCAAAGAGATTATAAAGAAGGGAAAGGGACCTGTATGTGCACGAATGTTTGTGGCAGCCCTTTTTGTAGTGGCTAAAAACTGGAAACTGAATGGATGTTCATCAGTTGGAGAATGGCTGAATAAATTGTGGTATATGAATATTATGGAATATTACTGTTCTGTAAGAAATGACCAACAGGATGATTTCAGAAAGGCCTGGAGAGACTTACCCGAACTGATGCTGAGTGAAATGAGCAGGACCAGGAGATCATTATATACTTCAACAACAATACTATATGATGACCAGTTCTGATGGATCAGGCCATCCTCAGCAACGAGATCAACCAAATCATTTCTAATGGAGCAGTAATGAACTGAACTAGCTATGCCCAGAAAAAGAACTCTGGGAGATGACTAAAAACCATTACATTGAATTCCCAATCCCTATATTTATGCACACCTGCATTTTAGATTTCCTCCACAAGCTAATTGTACAATATTTCAGAGTTGGATTCTTTTTGTACAGCAAAATAACGTTTTGGTCATGTATACTTATTGTGTATCTAAGTTATATTTTAATATATTTAACATCTACTGGTCATCCTGCCATCTAGGGGAGGGGGTGGGGGGGTAAGAGGTGAAAAATTGGAACAAGAGGTTTGGCAATTGTTAATGCTGTAAAGTTACCCATGTATATATCCTGTAAATAAAAGGCTATTAAATAAAAAAAAAAAAAGATCAAAATACATTAAGTTTTCAGATGAACTAATTAAGATATTTATAGCATTATGGAAAAATACTTTAACCCACTCTTTATTGGACAAATGCAAATTAAAACAATTCTGAGGAACTGCTTCATACCTGTTAGGTTGGCAAATGGACCAGAAAAGGAAATAATAAAATTTGAAGGCAATGCAGATAATGATATATTTCTGGTGGAATGGTGAACTTATTTAAATATCCCATAGCTCAATTTAGAACTATGTCCAAAGGAATATAAAATCATGAGTAGTCTTTGACCTACCAATACTACTACTAGGCATGTATCCCAAAAGAAAATAAAAATTATAAAAGAAACAACATGTATGGAAGCTTTGTTCTCAGGACAAAGAATTGAAAATTGAGTGGATGATCATCACCTGGAGAATGATTTAAATTGTGGTAGATGATTACAATGGAATGCCATTGTGGTATAAGAAATGAAGAGCAGGGTACTCTTAGAAAAAAGCTTGAAAAGTCCTTCATGAGCTCATGTAAAATGAAATGTACTGTGTACATAATAATAGTGATGTTATGGAATGATCAACTATGAATAACTTTGCTGTTTGTAGTAATACAATGATCTAAGATTGTCTGAAGGATTTATGATGAAAAATGCTATTCATAACCAGAGAAAGTACTGATTTTGCATCAACATAGATTACAGCATAACTTTTGTACACTTTATTTTTCTTTAGGTTTTTGTTGTTGTTGTTGTTGGTTTGTTTGGGTTTTTTTGGGAGGAGAAATAAAAAAAAATTTTCTTTCAGTGCAACTTGTATGGAAACGTTTTATTTAACTTCACATGTGCCTTTTCAATGCAGGAAAGGTCAGAAGAAAGAGAGAGAACTGAACCTCAAAATTTGAAAATAAGTGTAAAAACTTTCACATGTAAGTTGGGAAAATAAAATAGTAAATGTATTTTAAAAAGAGAGGGGAAAATGCATATTCAGCAAATTGTGTTCCACTATTTTCACTTTTTTCTGGTTTGCTTTTTCATTCTAATGGTTTTTCACTTTTGTTCTGATTTTGCTTTCACAACATAAGAAATATGCCAATATATTTAAAATGATTTTATATGTATAATTTTACTTGCTGTCTTGGGAAGGGGCAAGTAAAGGAGTGAGGGAGAAAAAATTTGGAACTCAAAATCTTCCAAAAAACGAATGTTGAAAATGATAAGACTAATTGGAAAAATAAGATATCATTTTTTCCTCAACAACAACAAAAAGAATAATCATTAGTCATTGAAATTCGTGTTGCTTCATAGCTGAGGACTTTCTTCTGAATACTTACAAAACTTTTTAATTGCAACTTTGCTATCTAATCATATATATTTTGGAATTCAAACATTTTATGGATTGTGTGTGTGTATGTGTGTGTGTGCATTTGTATTAGATCTTCATTGAGTAATTTTTTCTTATTTATTTAAATTATTTTATTATTTTGTATTTTCATGAAACATGTAACCATTAATTTATATTTGCCTAAGCTTTCCACAAATGGTTGTTAAGAAGTGAGGGTTCTCAAGGACCCTCAAAATGTTTGTAGCAAAAATGTAGCAGTCTTATTTGTAGAAGCAAGAAACTGGGAACTGAGTGGATACCCATACTTTGATGAATGGCTGAGTAAGTTATGGTATGTGAATCTTATGAAATATTATTATTTTAAAGAAACAATCCTCAGAATGATTTCATAGAGGCCTGGAGAAACTTCTATGAACTGATGCTAAGTGAAATTAGTAGAACCAAAAGAACATTGCACACAGCAACAAGAAGATTATGTGATGATCAAGTGTAATGGACTTCAACATAGAAATGAATCAAGCCAATTCCAATGGTGATGGAGAGAGCCATATGCATCCAGAGAGAAGACTATGAAAACTGAATGCAAATCACAGCACAGTATTTTCACCTTTTTGTTGTTGTTGTTTCCTTACATTTTTTCTCATTCTTTTTTTCTCTTTTGATTTGATTGTTCTTGGGTGGCATTATAAATGTGGAAAGATATAGAGAAGAAATGCACATTTAACCTAAGTTGGGTTATTTGTTAACTAGGTGAGGAGGTGTGGAGGGATGGAGAATAACTTGGAATATAAAATTTTGCAAGTGTGACTATCCAAAACTATCTTTGAAAAATAAGAAAGTATTATAAAAATACTTTCACACAGAAAAATTTAAAAAGAAAATAAAATCTGAGAAAAGGAACATGTAATAAAAGGTAGCATTTATGGGGTATTTCAAAGTGCCTTACATGGATAAAGCTCAGAATGTGGTCTGACACTTGCTGCTTAATATATGCTAGTTGAATCTGTTTAAAAAAATAAGTGTTCTTTCAAAGTCTATCTTTTGTTTCTCTTCTGCCATTTTTTCCTTGTTTATTTTTGTTTCAAATCTTTCACTATACTTATTAGAATCTCTATATGGAATTGTAGATAATGCATTCTACATTTTCTATCTTGTTGCTTCTCTTCATGTTTTCTGCTTATAGACATTTGATTTCCAGTCTAATTTTATTCCTAATATGCATGCTATTTTCTAATTTTCTTTCATTTGTGAATTATCCAGAAGTTTTTTGCTGTTGTTCCATGTGAAAATAAATGATATAATAAGTTAGTATTGCTGACTTTGATTTATTCTTATTTTGATTGTGATTTTAACTGCCTTCTTTAGGAAAAGCTAGCAGTTAACACCTAAACTAAGCCAATATGCAAATTCCTTTTAGCTTGAATAATACCCATAGAGTTAGGGAAAAATAGATTTGATAAGACTTTGTCATTTAATAGAGTAAGAAATATATCTTTACAAGAGTAAAATAATTATAGATTAAATAAAGCAATTTCCTTCCTTTATTTCCCTTTATAGTAGCTAGAAGAAGAGAATTGACTGCTTGCTTACCAACTATAAACCACAAATTCTTTTTTCCAGTGTTAGTGGATAAAATAATGAAAGGTTAAGTTCTTATTTCCCATTCTTAACTTGTCCTTTTCCTGACAGCTACAAGGCAAAGATTTCTAATGCAATCTCACTTTGACAGACAGGCTGATAGACACAGACCCTAATCCAACAAAAATATGAGTTTTTATAGTTGTGCCACCCTAGAAATTCTCTGTTATGTCCCCAACATTTCCAATGTGGAAATTGCCAACAATATGAATTTTGTTTAGGAAAGCTCATGAAATATGAATTAGTCAGATGACCTGCCTTGTCCAATTGAATTATGTTCAAAACAAGATTCCTAACATTGCTGTAATGTTAAGTTCATCTTTTCTGTTATGCAAATTATTCTGTTAATCATTCATTTGTCACTGATATTGAGGAATTATTTGACTTGACTTTGTGGTAACTTTTTGACCATTATTGTTAATCATCTTATTTAAAAGTTTATCCCTCAGATTCTTTTTTTTTTAAATTTCAGATAATAAATTTTAATTTTAATACCTTGGAAGTGTATATAATTTTAATTTTAATTTTGTGTGTTCATTTTCTACAATATCATACTTATTCCATATTATTGATCATATAATTGTCTTTATCATATACTTCCTTTATTTTCTTTGAAAATAGGATTGAACCCACTCTATTTTTCTTAGACATTCTGTCTTTTAACTCATTCTCCCTCTCCTCTCCCCTTGTAATTGGAAGTAAGCATAATTCTATCAACTTGCCATAGATTCTCTTTTTATTTTATTTTGTTTTTGTTTTTCAACATTTTTTACCATCTTAAAACTCTGAGATTAACTATTCTCAGAACATTAGATTGAAAGGAATGAAGAATGGTAAGAAACACTTATTAAGTATTTACTTTGTGATAGCACTGAGTTAAGTTCTTTGTAATTAGGAACCATAGGACATTGATACCATTATTATCCCCATCTTACAACTGAAGGAATTAAAACATAAGGTAAACGGCATGCTTCCAAGGTCAAACAGCTACTAAGTATCTGAAGAGATTTAGATTCAGATCTTGGTGATTCCAGGAAGCTTACATCATCTAGTTAACTCAGGATGTAATTGGACTGGTTCTCTGAACAGTGTTTCTTAGGTTCAGAAGCCCCGTAGCTTTTAGCTGAGTCTTAATTTTCTGGTCTTTCCCACCATCTTTTCTATTTCTACAGCAGTTAGGTTTCTTTTCCTGCTGTGTGCAGGGAAAAATCAATATTTTTTGGAATTAAAAAGGAGTTCAGTCTGAATCACTGCCAAGGCAGAAAGGGCAGGAACTCCCACATTTAGATTTAGAAGTCTGTCAATATTGTTTTATTCTAGAATTCCATGCCTGGCATTCAAAATGGAACAGTGAGTGCTATCTGACTAAAGGGCAAAGTCATGGGCTCAAATCCTCTGTTAGAGAAAGAGTTTCACCCCATTTCCTACATATTAGATTCTCTTTGGGCTTTTCTATCCTACATGACATAGGTTATCTAGCTCCCCTTTCTTTTTCTCTATCTCAAATTATTTTTTTTAGTTTTGATCTATGTGTTGTCCTCTTCCACTAGATAGTAAGCTCCTTCAGGGAAAGTATTGTATTTTATTTTTTTATTTACACCCCCCGCACTTAGCATAGAGTATATAGCTTATAGTAAACATTTAATAAATATTTTTTTACTGAATGACAACTTTAATCATTTAAAATCCCAATGTTATTTCATAAGATTTTTATCTCGTGTAGTTTTTATTTTGTAGATTGAATTTTAATTGTTCCAAATTTGGCAATTTTTGAGGTTTTTTAGAACATAAAAATATGTAGAAACCACTTATTTATTGTCATACAGATCATGACACATCCATGTGATCTCTTTAAATCTGTAATTCTCTAGATTGAACAGTGTCCTCAGTATATAAAGTGGAGGAACTAGCTGGAAGGTATGAAGCTCATAGAAAAAAAGTCATAACTAAAATTTGGAGTAGAGAACTTTATCTGATTCAACAGGCATCTAGTTTCCCTTCAGGCTTCCTCCCCTTGAAAATCTCGTATCATATGATATTTCACAGTTTTGGGGGACACAAAGTTCAAATTCTCCTTTAGACTGTGTATAACACACTATTTCTCGCCCTAAAATAACATCACCTCTATAGAATAGTTTATCATGTCTCCATGTCTTCCTGCCTCTGTTCTAAAAGTTTATACTGGCATGTTTGTTTTTGATAACTTACCATTTAAAATTGGTTCACTGATTTCCATGAACCTGCATAAAAATGCACATATTCAAGCCAACGGTTTTGAAAATGCATTTCTGAATGTCCCAGATTTCCAATTCTGAAGTTATGGGAGTGAAACTGATATTAAGCTTTTAAACAATGTTTCAGATTACCATTGAAGTTGTGTGTTGGATCACTCTGAGAATTTAAAATCAATCAGATCATTCTGTTTCCTCTTATTGTCAACAGGTGAAATTTTAGGATCTTTTATATGTTTGTTGCCATGGTTCCAGGGAGTCTTTCTCACTTCTTTCTACCCTTTGGATGTATCGTAATAGAATTCACTCTAGGTTCAGGCTGTAATGGGCTTATAAATCTGCATCTATCCAGCTTCAATAAAATAATACATTGAAAAGGGATAGGAAATTGGAGATAAAAGAATAGATTATACCGGGCTATGGAAAGGAAAATAAACTACCAATCCTTAAAATGCATTTCCAATTGCATTATTTATTTTCTTAAGGAAATGAAAGGATGAAATTCCTTTGAAGGAGCAATCCAATGTCCCAGAAACCATTAGATATATCTCTATGAATAAGTTAGAATTAAATGAGAACAAAAATAAACCATGATATATATCTCTGTGTAAAATATGGAAGATAGAAACAACACCAATATAGAGATCAGAAAACACACTACTTATAGGCCAAAGGTTTTCTTGTTGTGTATTTTTCAATTTTTCAAAACATTATAAACATGTTCTTTTAATATTTCAAATAAGATTCCAAGTATTTATTAAACATTTTGGTTTCTCTCTCCCTCCCTCCCTCCCTTTGTCTCAATGTCTCTCTTTCTCTGTCTTTCTCTTTCTGTGTGTGTATGTGTGGAGGGGGGGGCTCTTTGTTTCTCTCTGCCTCTCTGTCTCTATCTGTCTGAATTTCTGTATGTGTGTGTGTGTGTGTGTGTGTGTGTGTGTATGAACATTCTCCGCTAAAAATTCTCCTGCTTTTTTTTGACTTAGATTGATAATCAGTTATAGGAGTACTCAAGGTTGACTGACATCTAAAATATAATATAAAGGAGGATACAATAGCAACTTCAAAAATATGACTTATACATACATGTATCTTAAATTACGCCCCCCAAAAAAAAACCAAACCAAAACAACAACACAATATACTTGCTCCATATCCAGTCTTATTTAAGTGATGAATCATGCAGGTTGCAATGATGTCTTCAAGTCTCCACTAGATAGGAATTAATTTTAAATTAATTAAAGGAAGCAATTTTTGTTACTGGCTTACAGTTATACAAAAATCTGGCTTTGGCTCTGGCTCTGCCTAGAATAAGGAATGCTTATGTGAGATTAACTACTTTGAAGTGAGAAGCAAAGTACTTTTACTTCTTGAAATCACCTCAAACTGTATGCTATAGTGTTCTAATTATGCTCTTGGATTCAAGGTTGGATTTAAATTTCACTTCTAATATTTGGAGTCATCTCCCAATAGTCTCATGCTGATCACAACAAACTCCTACTAAATAATCTGATGTACCTCCAATTGGTTTGCAGAAGAATATGTCAGTTCTGAAAAGTGGCATTCAAGTTTCTTGACAGTCTGTTTTTAATATTCCTCTCCAGTCTTATACTTTCCTTCCATGAAAGCATCTAAGTGATATAGTCGAGTACCTGGTCTGGAGTCAAAAAGACTCATCCTCCTGAGTTCAACTCTAACCTCAAATACTATTTTTGTGACTGTTTTGACCTTTATTTTCTACTGTACTTCTTTTTATTATTATTATTATTATAACTTTTTATTTACAAATATATGCATGGGTAATTTTTCAGCATAGACAATTGCAAAAACTTTTTCCACTGTACTTCTTTGATTCTGGAGGAGATTGAGAGGTCCATGACTTTGTGCAATTCTTCCCTACTATCATTCAATTCACGGCAAATCAAAACATCACCCTTATTCTGTAACTGGTACTCTTTAAGAATAAAGGATGAACAATACCATTTGACCATTTGTAGGTTACTGAAATCTCTAAATATAAGGTTCTATGATTCTGTATTGCCCTTCTCTTTCCTTATGAACTCTACATACTGTGACATTCTTCTTTTTCTATGTATCCTCTCTCCTCCATATTTTATAACAATTTCCCCCCACCCCGCTTATTTAAAACATTCTTGACCAATCCTTCTAAAGCTTCCTTTGCAGTATCAGTCTCCAAATCAGACCAAGCATTCTGCTTGCTGTTACTCATACTTGATTCTCCATTCTCATAAATCCATAGATTTGTTTCCCTAAAATATTTCCTTTCTTTACCACCATCTGTTGGCTTCCTTGAATTCCTTCACATAAGCTCAGATCTCACCTTTTCCTGGTCTCTCTCTCTGGTAGTACCTTCAATCAGTGATTATTTTCATTGTCTCTGTGGATAAATTTTATGTACACAGTTATTTACATTTTGTCCCACCCATTGGAATATAATATCTTTGAAAGTAATGCTAAGGTTTTTGACTTTCTTGAATCATGACTACTTAACACAAATTAAATGCAGTGCTTATAGAGTCCTGTTAATTTAAGTGCTTTATTAATTCTTGTTGATTCATGACTTTCTTTTCCTCACCTTTTCACACTAACTTTTATTTTTTTTCCCTAAATAGTACTAAATATAGAAGATAGTCTTCTGCATCGTATTCTTATCATCGGGAAACAAGTGTTTTCACTGACAAAAAATATTAGAATTTGGAAGGAAGCCTATATGTCATTTCAGTAAAATGCATTATTGGACATATAGAGCAACTAAAGGCCAAGAATTGAAATTATTTATCTGACATTTTACAACTCTTCACTTGTAGAGATTTGACTAGAACTTAATTTTCCTTATTTGAAAGTGATATTATACTTTTATTTATTTTTTTAAGTATTTCCCAGGTATATTTAAATCTAATTTGACCTCAGGAGTATTTCAGGACATGTGTTTGAGACCTCCATATTACATGATTGCTACTCTTCAATAATAGGGAAGACTTTACACTACTTTGGTTTTACATTGGTTAATTTGAATGCTTTTTTTTTAAAGAAGTATTTAATTAAGTGATGAAACTGGTTTAGTACATCTGTATCCCTTCACCTATAATTCTTCCCAATTAGAACATAAAATTAAGGGAATAAGTCTAATAAATATAATTTAAACTGACATTATAATCCTCATAGAACTTTCCATAATGTTTCACACAAAACAGATGATGGAGGGTGATAGGTCATCTTGTTTCATTCTTGTATGAAACTCCCAGTGAAGAACTTCCTCTAACAAGTCAGATGAGCATTTTCTCTGTGACCTATAGTCTTTACAAGTTGCAGAGTAAATATCAAGTGATTTCTTCAGGTAAACATAGTCAATAAAAAGCTATTGTAGATATAAACCTGAGTTTTCATGTCTGCAAGACTTGTTCCTTATCTACTAAGCTACATTGCATTTTCTATAAAATACATACTAAAAAAATTAAATACTTATGATTATATCACTGATTTCTTTTCTGGCTAATCACCCAAACATTGGAACATTGTGGAGCTACCCCAAAGTGAAACAAACTGGCTTAAGAGAGAATAAGTCCCTCTCATGGATTGTATTCAAGAAAATAATATGGTGCAGTTAGGATTCTTTTCTTACTGTGTGGGGACAGATATTCACTAAAGTTCCTTTTAGCAATAAAAAGCTATTATTCAATTTATTGTATTGTTTGTTCTTAAGCTGTTAATGAACTTGGCATAGCAATACATTCTTCAAATAAATCATTATTTGAAAATAGCAGAAAGGAACTTGCAAAGTCTGGAACAAGAAAACAATTATATTATTTATAAAACAAATCATAATATTATATTAGCAATTTTCATTCACGTATGGATCCTTTAGAATAAATCATTTTTTAAAATAGGAATATTTTTTTAAAATTGCCAGGATATATGTTCAGTGAGAGCAAAAGAAAATTAGATCCTTGTCACAAGAACAGACATTTTGATATCTTGCAAAAATTAATAATGAAATTGAATTCACATTTGTAATTGTTTTATTTTAAACTGCCCAAAAATTTATACTGAAAAGAAAATGAGCTTGGAATGAAATACTAAGTTAAATATACAAATAATGTTTTCATTTAGCTAGTTGAAGATTTCTTTTACTTATGATTCCTGTACCTCAGAATTGGATGATAATAAATTTTAAATTATTTGTGCCAGAGAAATAAAGTGAAAAGCCCTATATTTTCATATTGGTTTTCTTCAATGACGTTTCTTCTACCCATTTTATTCTAAGATATATAAACTGATACCAAGAGGTTTCAAGAAGAGAGTCTAAATTGTTGGTCTTTCTAATGGTACAGGTAGTTTAGAATTAAATAACATAAATATTTTGAGATGTCATTACTTGATGAACCCATCATATCTGAGGGAATTTAGAGAGGGGGAGGAACATTGTGTGAATCTTACTCTCATCAGAGTTGGCTCAAAGAAAAAATAATTGACATTTATTTTAGAGAAAATTCTCTCTTGCCTCATTAAAAAAGGGGGAGAGGAAAAGGGAAAAGAAAAAGAGTAATAAGGGAAGGAATGGGAAAAGATTCAAAGGGGGGAGGGAGGGATTCTAAAGAGGGTAAGCATCGTGATACAAGTGGGGTACATAAGTTCAAAAAGGGGAAAGAGGATTGGGGGAGGAAAGAAAAAATAAAGCATAATCTGGAGTTATTAGGATGGCAGGAAATACAGATTTAGTAATTCTAACCGTAAATGTGAATGGGATGAACTCCCCCATAAAGAGGAGGCAGATAGCAGACTGGATCAAAAGTCAGAACCCTACAATATGTTGTTTACAAGAAACACATTTAAAACAGGGAGATACATATAGAGTAAAGGTAAAAGGCTGGAGCAAAATCTATCATGCTTCAGGTGAAGTCAAAAAAGCAGGGGTAGCCATCCTTATCTCAGATCAAGCTAAAGCAAAAATTGATCTAATTAAAAGAGATAAGGAAGGAAACTACATCCTGCTAAAGGGTAGCATAAACAACGAAGCAATATCAATATTAAACTTATATGCATCAAGTGGTATGGCATCCATCTTCCTAAAGGAGAAGTTAAGAGAGTTGCAAGAAGAAATAGACAACAAAACTGTAATAGTGGGAGATCTCAACTTTGCACTGTCAGAATTAGATAAATCAAACCACAAAATAAATAAGAAAGAATTAAAGAAGTAAATAGAATATTAGAAAAATTAGGTATGTTAGATCTTTGGATAAAATTGAATGGAGATAGAAAGGAAAATACTTTCTTCTCAGCAGTTCATGGAACCTATTCAAAAATTGACCATATATTAGGACATAAAGACCTCAAAATTAAATGCAAGAAAGCAGAAATAGTAAATGCTTTCTTTTCAGATCATGATGCAATAAAAACTACATTCAACAAAAAGTTAGGGGGAAATAGACCAAAAAGTAATTGGAAAATAAACAATCTCATCTTAAAGAATGATTGGGTGAACCAGCAAATTATAGATACAATTAATAACTTCTTGCAAGATAATGACAATGATGAGACGTCATACCAAAATTTGTGGGATGCATGGGATGCAGCCAAAGTGGTAATAAGAGGGAATTTTATATCCTTAGAGGCTTACTTGAATCAAACAGAGAAAGAAAAGATTAATGAATTGGGCTTGCAACTAATAAAAAACTAAAAAAAGACCAAATTTAAAACCCCCAATCAAATACTAAATTGGAAATTCTAAAATTAAAAGGAGAAATTAAAAATATTGAAAGTAAAAAAAACTATTGAACTAATTAATAAAACTAAGAGTTGGTTCCATGAAAAAGCCAATAAAATAGATAAGCCTGTGGTAAATCTGATTAGAAAAAGGAGGGAGGAAAATGAAATTAGTAGTCTTAAAAATGAAAAAGGAGAACTTTCCACCAATGAAGAGGAAATTAGAAAAATAATAAGGAGTTATTTTGCTCAACTTTATGCCAATAAATTTGATAACCTAAGTGAAATGGATGACTACCTCCAAAAATATAGACTTCCCAGACTAACAGAGGAGAAAGTAAATTGCTTGAATAGTCCCATTTCAGAAAAAGAAATAGAACAGGCAGTTAAACAACTCTCTATGAAAAAATCCCCAGGACCAGATGGATTTACATGTGAATTTTACCAAAATTTAAAGAACAATTGGCCCCAATGCTATATAAATTATTTGATAAAATAGGGAATGAAGGAATCCTAACAAATTCCTTCTACGACACAGACATGGTACTGATACCTAAACCAGGTAGGTTGAAAACAGAGAAAGAAAATTATAGACCAATCTCCCTAATGAATATTGATGCTAAAATCTTAAATAAGATATTAGCAAAAAGATTACAGAACATTATCTGAAGGATAATACACTATGATCAAGTAGGATTTATACCAGGAATGCAGGGCTGGTTCAATATTAGGAAAACTATCAATATAATTGGCCATGTTAATAACCAAATTAACAAAAACCATATGATCTTCTCAATAGATGCAGAAAAAGCATTTGATAAAATCCAATGGTTTGATATGATGGTATACTTAGAGAACCCCAGAGATTCTACTAAAAAGTTATTAGAAATAATTCACAAATTTAGCAAAGTTGCTGGTTATAAAATAAACCCACAGAAGTCAAGCATTCTTTTACACAAAAAACCAACAGTCAGAGTTACAAAGAGAAATTCCATTTAAAATTATGATAATATAAAATATTTAGGAATTATTTGCCAAGGGAAAACGAAACTTTTGAGCAAAATTCAGACCACTTTTACACAAATTAAGTCTGATTTAACCAATTGGAAAAAAATTAAAAGCTCTTGGATAGGGTGAGCAAATATAATAAAGATGACAATATTACCTAAACTAATCTATTTATTTAGCGCTATACCAATCAGACTCCCAAAAAACTATTTTAATGACCTAGAAAAAATAACAAAAACTATGGAAAAAAAAGGTCAAAATTTTCGGCAATTAAGAATAAAAATCAAATGAAGGTTTATTGATAAAATTAATTTATAGAGGAGTTACCAAACCATTTGGATTTAAGGAAAATTGTTAATCAGTAGAATAGGTTAGTCAGGAAAAACAGTCAACAAATAAAAAAACCAATATAGAAACCCAAAAGACCCCAGTTTTTGGGAAAGAACTTACTGTTTGATAAAATTTGGGAAAATTGAAATTAATGGCAGAAACTAGGATTATCCAACACTTAACACCAACACCAAGATAACAAATGGTTGACCAGCATAAAGAAAAATTAAATAAATTAGAGGAACAAGGATAGTTTATTTTCAACCTGTGGAAGGGGAAGGACTTTATGACCAAAGGAACTAGAGACATACATCACAAAAAAATTTCATTATACCAAACGAAAAGTTTTGACAAAAAAACTAATGCAGACAAGATTAGAAGGGAAGCAATAAACAGGAAAAATTTAAGTCAAAGGTTCTGATAAAGGCCCTATTTCCAAAAATATAAAGAATTAATTTAAATTTTAAAAATCGCCATTCTCCAATTGAAAATGGTCAAAGGATATGAAAGACAATTTCAGAGAAGAAATGGAAACTATTTCTTAGTCATATGAAAAGATGCCCAAAAAAATCGAGAAATGCAATTACAATTAAGATACCCACACACTTGTCGATTCAAGATGACAGGAAAAAAAAATAATTGTTGGAGGGGGGGAAAACTACATTGATGCATTTTGGGTTTGGAACGAATCCAACCATTCTGAGAGTAGTTTGAACATTTCCAAAAGTTATCAAACGATACCCTTTGATCCAGCAGGTTTATATTTATATCCCAAAGAGATTTAAAAGAAGGAAAGGGACCGTATGTGCAGGAATGTTTAGGGCCCTTTATAGTTAGAAACTGAAACTGAATGGATGCCCACGTTGAGAATCTGAATAAATTTGGGTATATGAAATTATGGAATATTATTGTTCTGTAAGAAATGACCCGGATGATTTCAGAAAGGCCTGGAGAGACTTACACGAACGATGCTGAGGAAATGAGAGACCAGGAGATCATTATATATTTAAAAAACTATAATGACCAGTTCATGGACCCCATCCTCCAAAAAGATCAAAAATCATTTCCAATGGAGCAAATGAACTGAATGACCCCAAAGAAAGAACCTGGATGACTAAAACCATTCATTGAATTTAACCCATTTTAAGCCCCCTCATTTTGTTTCCAAAAATGATAATATAGTCTGATTTTTTTAAACAAAAAACGGTTTTCATGTATACTTTTGTGTACAATTTTTTTTTTTTTTTCAGGCATCCTGATTGAGGGGTTGGGGTAAAGGTAAAATTGAACAAATTTGGCAATTTTAGCTAAATTACCCTCATTAACCCAAAAAAAGGAATACTTTAAAATTTTTATTGGGATTTTTAGATATGAAATGGCACATGTTTTAAAGGATATCCCAAAATTTTTTTTATTGTGTACAAAGAATTCTTTTTTTATTTTTTTTCAACCCGCATGTTTTAGGATTTTTAAATCATTTGTTATCTTTTTGTAATCCTTCAATCCAATGACTTTTTAAAATTTTAAATTGAAGAACTTTTTTCTTTTTAATTTTTGAAAAAAAAGAACAAAAAAAACAGAGAAAATGAAAAGATGGTAAGGATCTGATTAAAATATCCCAGATTTATAGCCTTTTAAAAAGTTCTAAATTGTTAAATATTTTGAACATTTTATAAAGCCAATGCTTTATTGGGATCCCTTTTCCAAACCAACATTTCATTATTTTTCCTTCATTTATAAACTGGTGGTTTTTAACTTTTTTTTTTCAAAAATATTTTTATTTGAATGCACATTATTTTATGAATTATGTTGAAAGAGAAAAATCAGAACAAAAGGGAAAAACCACGAGAGAGAAAAAAATGAAAAAAAGAAATGAACATAGAATGTGCTGATTTATATTCATTCTCTACAGAGCTTTTTCTGGATGCAGATTGCATTTTTTATCCAAAGCCTTTAGGAATTGCTTTGAATAACTGAATTATTGAGAAGAACCAAGTCTTTCATAGTTGATTATTGCACATTTGTGCTGTTATTGTGTACAATATATTCCTGGTTCTGCTTGTTTCACTCAACATCAGTTCATTTAATCCTTCCAAGCCTTACTAAAATCAGCTTGTTCATCAATTTTGTAGAACAATAATATTCTATTACCTTCATATAATACAGCTTATTTGGCCATTCCCAGACAGTTACTTATTTTCCAATTCTTTGTTACCACAAAAAGAGCTGCTACAAACATTTTTGCACTTGTGGTTCATTTCCCCTCCTTTTTACTTTCCTTTGGATACACACTTAATAATGGCACTACTGTGTCAAAGGGTATGTACAGTTTTATAACCCTTTGGGCATAGTGCCAGATTGTTCTCCAAAATGATTGGATCATTTCACAACTCTATTAACAATGCAATGCCCCAGTTTTCCCAAATCCCCTCCAATATTTATCATTATCTTTTCTTGTCATTTAAATCAATCTGAGAGATGTGAGGTAGTACCTTAAAATTGTTTTAATTTGCATTTTTCTAATCAATAACGATTTAGAATATATATGAGAGGTTTAAAATGGTTGCTTAGAGTTTTAATTTCCATTTCTTTAATCAATACTTACTTAGAACATTTATTCATATGACTATAGATGGCTTTAATTTCTTCATCTGAATATTGTCTGTTCATATCCTTTATGTGTTTAGTGATTATTGAATGACTGGTATTTTTATAAATTTGACATAGTTTTTTATATATTTTAGAAATGACTTCTTTATCAGAAACACTTTTAAAAATTGTTTCCAGTTTTGTGCTTCCTTTCTAATCTTGGATGTGTTGGTTTTCTTTGTGCAAAACCTTTTTAATTTAATGTAATCAAAGTTGTCCATTTTGGATTTCATAATATTCTCTAGTTCTTCTTTGTCCATAAATTCCTCCCTTCTCCAAAGATCTTATGGGTAAATTATCGTTTGCTCTTCTAATTTGCTTATGGTAGCTATAACCTTTCCCCAAAAATCTTGTACCCATTTTAAACTTATTTTGACCTGGGTTGTGAAATGTAGGTCAAAGCTGAGTTTCTGACATGTTATTTTCCAATTCCCAATAATTTTTTTTTTGAAATATTGAGTTTTTATCACAGAAGCTGGAGTTTGGGGCTTTATTAAATTCTAGATTACCATAGTCCTCAATTATTGTGTCATGTCTATTTAATCTATTCCACTGATTTATCATTCTATTTCTTCAACGTACCATAAGTTTTTGATGACTACTGCTTTATAATAGAGGTTTAGGTCTGGTATTTTTAAACCACCATGCTTTGTATTTTTTCATTAATTTTCTTGGTACTCTTGACCTTTTGTTTTCCAGATGAATTTTATATTTTTTTCCTAGCTCTACAAACTAAATTTTTATCAGTTTGATTGGTATAGCACTGAACAAGTAGATGAATTTAGATAGAATTATCATTTTTATTATATTAACTCAGTCTTTTCATGAACAATTGATATTTTTCCAATTGTTTATATCAGACTTTATTTGTATGAGAAGTGTTTTGAAATTGTTTTCATATAATTCCTGGATTTTTTTAAACATTTATTAAAGACATACTATGTGAATAGCAATATATTGTACTGATCATTAACATGATCAAAAAACTATGATGAACTGGATTCAAAATCAGCTTTTGATTAATATTGGCCAATTAATCCAGCATTCATATAAGAATGTAAGATTCACAGAAGATGATAACTTTCATTGATAGAGGGAATTTCCTCATTCAAGAATACCAGTGACATCACATTTTTACATTCTATCTCTTATATAATATGGTTGTTTTGGGCTCTGGAAAAAAGAAAGATTAAATGAAATAATCCAGAACTCTATAGCATTTAAATTACATTGGACATATTTAAGTACATGTATTTTGTGAAAGGTAATCTCAAGGAAATCATAAAGGAGGAAAAAGGACTCACAAGTACAAAAATGTGTGTAGCAGCTGTTTTTGTGGTAGCAAATACTTGGAAAATGACTGAATGTCCACCAGTTGGGAAATAGCTAAATAAGTTATGGCATATGGATATAATAGAATATTTTTATTCTATAAAAATGATGAAGCACTTGATTTTAGAAAGGCCTGGAAAAATTTGCATGAAGTAATGTTGAGCAAAACAAGAACCAGGAATACACTGTATACAGTAACAGTAAGATTGTGTGATGATTTAAAAAAGGGAAAAGAATTCACATGTGCAAAAATGATGTAGCATACCTTTCTGTAGTGACAAGGAACTGGATGAATGTCCATTAGTTGGGAAATAGCTGAACAATATATGAAGGTTATACAATATTATTGTTCTATAAGAAATGATCATCAGGATGATTTCTGAAAGACCTGAAGAGACTTACATGAATGATACTAAGTGATGTACAGAGAAACAAGAAGATTATATGATGAGAAATTCTGATGGATGTTGTTCTTTTCAACAGTGAAAGGATTCAGGCCAATTCCAATGGTCTTGTGATGGAGAATGCCATTTTCACCTAGAGAGAGTACTATAGAAACTGAGTGTGAATCACAACATAGCACTTTCACTTTTTTGTTGTTGTTTGCTTCCATTTTGTATTTTCTCTCATTTTTTTTCCTTTTTTGATCTGATTTTTCTTGTGCAACATTATAATTGTAAAAATATGTATGAAAATTGAACATGTTTAACATATATTGGGTTACTTACCACCTAGGGGAGGGAGAAAAAAAAATTGGAACACAAGATTTTTCAAGGGTGAATGTTGAAAACTAAGCATATGTTTTGAAAAAAAACCTTAAAAATATTGTGTGATGGTCAGCTATGAAAAACTTGATTCTTTTCAGTGATTCAATGATCTAAAGCACTCCCAATAAACTTTAGATAGAAAATGCCAGAGAGAGAACTTTGAAGACTAAATGTAAATCATCACACACAATATGCTTACTTTTTTCTTTTTCTTCTGTTTCTTTTTTTCTCTCATGATTCCTTCTGTTTGTTTGTTTGTTTTTCTTTTCATATTTTTTACCTTTTGTGATGATTTTTCTCTCCCAACATAATTCATAAAAAAGGGTGTATAAAATGAATAACCAGAAAAACAGTAATAAAAAGACATAATAAAAATAAAATTAGAGAATTTATACAAAAGAAAAAAAAGATTATACAAGGTAATTTTGGAGGGGCAGCTAGTAAAGGCTAGGAGAACTAGGTAAAGAGTCTACCTGGGAAAGTGGACTTTGAATTGAATTTTGAAGGATTTAAATGATTTAAAAGACTGAGGTGGAAAAGGATTGAAATATTGATTGGTGCTAAGCTATAAAGGACTTTAAAAGACAAATACAGGAATTCATGTTTGATATTAAAGTCAATAGGCAGCTATTGGAATTTTATTAAGAAAAAAGTCTTTGATTTAGCAAATGACTTTAGCAGCTATGTAGAGCATGAGTTTGTGATGGGGTGATATAAGAAATGAGTAGATCAACTAGGAGAAGGGAATTGCAATGGTCTAGATAAAAATGTGATGAGAGTCTATATAGGAGAGTAGTCCTGTAAACAAGAGAAAAGGAAAATAATATGAAAGGTGCTATGGAGGTAGAGCAGAGAACTTTTGGTAACTGATTTGATATGAGGATTGGAGAAAGAGTGAAAAATAAAGGATAATTTAGAATTTGCTAATCATTAAAAGAATGATCAATACTATTCCTTCCTTACAGGAAACCTTACATCATTCTTTCTCAATTCCACCTCTTCTTGATCTTGTTGAAGGCCTCTGAGATAAATTTTCTATGATTTGGATGTCAGAATATCTGTTACTTATTAAGTTTAAATGATCTAGCTTGGTCTGATGTTGACTCATTATCACTTCAGTTGTCCAAGCACAGAGAATGGATACAGTAATAAGAAAAGGTGCCAGATGTCCTCCTCCACCTATTCCACATAAGAAGGATTTCCCAGGAAGCAGTGGGAGGTTGCAAAGACCCTGTTACTGCTCTAGATATGGAAAGAATATCAGGCAAAACAAATCCTGATTCTGTCTCTCTCTTTCCCACTTTCTAAGTGAGTATAGGAAGGAATACTTCTAGCCAAAATCCAAGTGTCACCAAATGTTCTAGTGTGATGATAGCTAGCTTCAGTTCCATAAATATTAAGACTATATCTGAAACTGCAACTAACTGTCTCACTCCCAGAATCAAAACTTTCATCAGGAATCTCTCTTAGATAAAGTTTACCTAGCAAAAAAACAAAAAAAAGAAAAAAAACAAAACTATGGCCTAGACTAGATTTGAAAATTGCATGTGTATGACTTATCTCAATAATACTCTACAAAGTCACCATTGTGGAGCACAGATGTGATTTTCTGTGGCTTATTTTGATTAGTTTTGAATTAACCATATAGACTGAAATTCTGCTTCCCAGTAACTCAAGCATGACATCCGCTAAAATAAATGGAGAGGTATGCAGAAAGCATTTGCTTGTCTGAGAGTCAGTGCAATCCTAGATTAGTATATGAGTCACACAGCAGAATTTAGCCCATTGTTCATATAGAAAAAGCTCTTTCTCAACACTCTATCAATCTGTTATGGGAAGACTTCCAATAAGACTCACGGCTCATCATCTCTGAACTTCTTTGCTTAGCAAAGCTGTTCTGAAATCTCACAAAAAGTGAGCTTTTCTGCAAGATTTCTTCCACTTTACTGCCTTGGAACAGTTTGCAGACATGACTAGAATTATCTTTATTTTGGGATATTTTAACTTCTGTTTTCAACTATGATCAGGAAATGCTTCTATATGATTAAAGTAAAATGAGTTCTCCAAAGTTTCATTGAGGACAACAAGTGAGTCTAAGAAGCTTTTTATTAATACAAATTTCTATTGTCTTCCTCAAAACTACACATTAAAAACAGTTTTTCCCACTAGGTAAATCCCTTGCTTCATGTGGATACCAACAAAAGAACATTTATGTTTGTTACTTTATACAATAAATTTTACAAACAAGTAAAATAATTTAGTTTTTTCCCTCCAGACAGGGATGTAAGAAAGATATCAAAGGACTACTTCTGCCAGTCTTATCTCATCTGTGCATGAAGCAAATTCTGAAGAGAACAGGAAACACATCATGGGAATACATAGTGAAAAATAAATCGTGCCAAAGTCATGGAAGAAACTTAAATCTGATAAGACTATTTTAATTCTTTAACACTCCCAGAGGTCCCAGTTACTGATATTGCTTCAAAGTACTATAGAGAAAGATAACAGGTTCATAGGCTTTGAGTGTCAAGGGGACTTTACTGTCATAAACTCTTTTGTTTTTCATGTCTGTAAATTGAGTCATAAAGAAATAAAGTTACATGCAAAAAATCATACCATTTAACTCCAAATTCTCCACCTACAAACCTAGCTCATTATCCCCCAGTTCCATGTTGTCAGTGCTCAGAGAATTACAGAAGTGTTCTGCTTTTATAATTGAGTGTGTTTCAGTGAAATGAGAAAGTAATAACTGCATAGAGCTCCAATAACAATCTACATACAAAAACTCCAAAGGTTCACTAGTACTTATTCTCCAAACATATTGTATGCATTGTCAGCATTTTCTTTTGATCACAAAAAAGTATGTCTCTCACTTCCATAGACATCTGCTGCCAATTGGAACCACAAAACTATACAATTTATAGCCACATAGTCATGGATGTTCCAGATACATCATTGGAGTTAGCAACCCTTTAACACTTTGTGTCATTAATAAGGATACAACTGTCCATAGATATGCTGATGGTCAGGGAATGAGGAAAATGAATGAAGAAAAGGAATGATAGAAAATAGGAAATTAAATGAAGGAGGAAAGAAAGTCATCACATGTATATATTTCTTTGTTTTTTGACTCTTTTACATTATCCTGTATAAATATTATAACTATCATAAGAAGTAGGTAATAAAAGTATATCCATTTCAGAAAAAAATGATAGAGAATCTTGGTAGAATTACATGACTTGGCTCAGGTTACATAGCAACTATTTGGAGGAGTTAGGGAAAACTACTGAAGGATGATCAAATAATGGGCTCCCACTCAATCAGTCAATAAACATATATCAGATTCATAATATTCAGCAAACATTATATTAAAGATTAGATTCAAAAGAATCTCAACTGTGCCAGTAGGATTCACACTACTGTTGATATTAGTAGGATGTCAAGAACAGCTTTATAATCAGTAAAACTGTTGCTCACAGTAAGGAATATTCAGCATGAAATGTGTCCTCAAATAAGGTTTGTAATGAATGGTACAAAAATTACACAAAAATAATTAAAATATATTCAATTAAATTTTGTAATAATAATTTATTACTCTTCTGAGTTAAGCAATAGAATCTCAGTGTTGTAAGAACCATTAGAAAGGGTTTATGTTGAAAAATTATCCATACATATGTTTTGAAAATAAAAAGCTTTAATAAAAAAAAAAGAAATGCCAGAGTTCAATTAGTCAAATTCATACAATTTGGGGTTCCATATTATTTTTACTCTATTTGAGAATCTTGGGTCAGGCCCCTTTCTGTAATGCTTTTTGGAGGGAAAATAATGACAATATTATCATTCAAACTTGCTAGCAATAAGTTTGGTATAAATAATAGAATGAATATAGAGAGGTGAAATATTCGATATTAGATGAATTTAGATGGGTTGAGGACAACTTTAAAGGACAGCTTGGAAAATGGAAGAAGTAAATTCATTGTATTATAATGATAAACATTAGACCAAGACTACCCAGAATCCCAAACTTCTCTTCTGTGCTCTTTAACTAAGCTCTTGCTTTAAGAGGGTACTAATTAAAATTGTGTTCCATCTAAATTTTCTGCCTTGGACTAAGGCTCCTGTAATAATTTCATAGGCATAACTTTTTGAGAAAACTGATAGTTGCTGAAAGATATATGTTGACAAAAGAGCACCAAATGAATTTTGCATATTGTTGGTTCTCCAGTGAATCGATTATTAAAATGTGAAGCTAGTAACTTACTTTTCATGTTAAGACCACTCTATTAACAATGCCAATGTTTTTATTAGGAACTTTGTTAATTGTCTTGGCAACTATTACAACCAAATTGAGGTGAAAATAGGGATAGAAGTTAGAGTTTTAGGGTTTGACACCAAATGCAAATTTTCTAGAGTTATTTTTAGGCTTAATATCAAGGATAAAAAATTAAAATTAAAAACAGTTAAAAAATTCAAATATACAGTGAATATTATGGAATATTACTGTTCTGTAAGAAATGATTAACAGGATGATTTCAGAAAGGCCTGGAGAGACTTACAGAACTGAAGCTGAGTGAAATGAGCAGGACCAGGAGATCATTATATACTTCAACAACAATACTATATGATGACCAGTTCTGATGGACCAGGCCATCCTCAGCAACCAGATCAACCAAATCATTTCCAATGGAGCAGTAATGAACTGAACCAGCTATGCCCAGAAAAAGAACTCTGGGAGATGACTAAAAACCATTACATTGAATTCCCAATCCCTATATTTATGCCCACATGCATTTTTGATTTCCTTCACAAGCTAATTGTACAATATTTCAGAGTCTGCTTCTTTTTGTACAGCAAAATAACGTTTTGGTCATGTATACTTATTGTGTATCTAATTTATATTTTAATATATTTAACATCTACTGGTCATCCTGCCATCTAGGGGAGGGCGTGGGGGGGTAAGAGGTAAAAAATTGGAACAAGAGGCTTGGCAATTGTTAATGCTGTAAAGTTACCCATGCATATATCCTGTAAATAAAAGGCTATTAAATAAAAAAAAAAATAAATTTCCCCCCCAAAAAAATTCAAATATACAGAAGAACCTGAATTCACCAATTCTTTTGCCTGGGAGCAATTGAGCAAAGATAAGGTTTGCAGGAGAACATTAATTGGCTAAGCAACAACTTGGCTGATTTCTCTATCATGATCTGAACTGCCCAACCAAGTAGATAAACATAACAACATTCTAAAATGTAGATAAACATAACAACATTCTTAAACTTTTGTATACTTTAAAAGGTGATTATTATATGTTAGCTAATGCTAAATCTCAAAAAATAGTGTTTTCTTTCAAGGAGCCAAGGGAAAAAAGGCTATCTGCTATTCAAAATAATTATCCTCTAGATCAAGTGTTTACATGTTTTTGTTATGGACTTCTTGAAGGAGGTGTTAAATGTCATTTAGAGAATAATGATAAAAACAAGTTCATCCTCCCTCTCGCCCTAAATCTTTCTCCCTCTCCCTTTCTCCATACCTTTCCCTCTCTCTCGGTCTCTGCCTCTCTCTTTCTTCTTCTCTGTCCCTCTCTCCCTCTCTGTTTGTCTCTCTGTCTTTCTGTGTCTCCCTTTGTTTCTCTGTCTCTTTCTTTTCTCTCTCTCTAAATACACACACACACACACACACACACACACACACACACACACACACACATACACATCCCATCTGAATTTACAGATCCTCTAAAATCTGTTTGGGGATTCCTTAGGTAGATTCTTTGATCACAGAATTAAGAAACATTCAATTTGAGGCCAGTATCATCACCATTCCCATTAAACATTTCCAGTGTACTAAAATATATACATTTTCTTCCTTGAGAAATTATAATTTGTTCTAGTTTTGGTTATTATAATGTTTAATATAACAAATTGATCATTTATAAAAAAGCAATAAAATAAAATAATTAATATAATCAAAATGCAAAAATAGCCAAAGTTCAAGAATAGAAAATAGGATTAAGCTATTATTTTCTTTCCTATGTATAAGGAAATATCCTATGCATGGGGAAAACAAAAAAACAATCTTGGCTACAAATTTATTCTTCCTGCATTATAAGAAATTTAGAAGCAAAAGTGCTAATTGTTTAGGATAAGAAGATAATAAATAAAACTTTACAAATATGTTATTTTTTCACTCAATATTACTTAATTTTCAGATCCAAGTTTTCTTTCTCTCTCCCAACCATTGCTATCAAAAGAAATATAAATTCCATTACAAATTTGAAGTTGTAAAAAATAAATTACTACCATATTTATATTCAAAAAAAGAAGAAAAATAATTCAATTTGCACATTGACTCCATCAATTCCTTCTTTGACATAGACAGATTTTTATCATGAGTCTTGAAATTGTGATAGATCATTATTTTGATCAGTTATTAAATTTTTCACAATTTATTATCTTAACGATATTGTTCTTACTATATAAGTAATTGTCTCCTGGTTCTGCTCACTTCACTTGCATCAGTAAATATAAGTTTTTTCCAGATTTTTCTGAAACTGCCCCCTTTATTATTTCTTATAGCATATAATATTCCATTACATTCTTATACCATATTTTTCAGCCATTCACCCATAGATGGGTTGCCTCATTTTCTAATTCTTTACTACCACAAAAAGAGCTGTTATAAATATTTTGAACATTGGAGTCCTTTCCCTTTTTCTTGATCTTTGTGGGATATGGGTTTAATAATAATATTGCTTGATCTACGTTGCTGGATATACAGCTTAGTAGCTTTCTGAGAATAGTTCCAAATTGCTTTCAAAAACAGTTTATCTAACTTATAACAACCAAAATACATAAATATACTTGCTTTTTATATTCACTTTATAATTTATATTTTTTTCTGTCATCTTATTTAATCCAATGGATGAGAAGTAGTACCTTGTAGTTATTTTACTTTGCATTTATCTAATTGTTAGCTATTTAGATAATTTCACATAAGTATTGAAAATTTCTTTTCTTCTATAGAAAATAACATGCAACATTTTATACCACAAATATTAAGTATTAAATTCAGAAACTGATTAATTAGGATCCTCCTTTTAATTTCAGTTTTCTTCCTGGCATAGAGTAGGTGCCTAATCAATGTTTATTAATAGACTGAGAGATTTCAATAAAAGTTTTACTCGTCCTCTTCTAAACACAAAATACAAAAGTGAAGAGTTTCCATTTTGCAAAATAGAAGACATTACCCGGACCAATTGAACTTAATGAAACTCACAAAAGAATAGAAGTCCTACGCAAAAAAGACAGGTATCCAGAAATTAACAATTAAAATTGGTCAGCACTCTCTCTGAAAACTTTTATTATACTTATTTGCTTCCTAAATAACTTCCTCTGACACCATACAAATCAAACTGTGATTGAACTAGCTCTCCTTGGGTTAATTTGCTGGTCCCAATGCCTTTCCCTCATGCTAACTCTCAAACTAGTATTCATACAGGAAGTAAAAGATCATTATCTTCAAATTTTTTCTCCCTTCTACTTTATTTCCCAAAAGCTAATCTTCCCTTTGCATTTTTAATAGTTCTTTAAGGTCATCAAGTGCATTTGATAGAGCTTGATTGAAAATGTAGATAAATTTTCTCAGCTATAGATCTTATAGTCAATAGTGCTTCTTGAAGGAAGATGTTACTGTTGCTATGTTTCCCCTTACATCTTAAAGTTCTGTGGTTTCTCTTAACTTGACTGAAGTTTTTAGAGATATTTCTATCTATTAAAATGTGTATTTTCTCTACTCTGGCTTCCATCATATCTAGCAATGGAAGAATTTTTGTCCAATCCCATTATGGGAGATAAACATAAAAGTTGGATACCTGTTTTTCTCTTTGTTTTTTTTTTTTTTTTACATGGTATTTTTATTATTGATTGATTGCACTTTTTGTCCAGAGAAATCTATAGTCTAGAGTTTTTCCTCTGAGACTATGTCCTTGTTACAAATATACTAGGATGGTTCCAGATCTCATACTTCTAATCTAACTAAAGACTTAAGTGATGGTATAATAATTATTCTCTGGTCTCTATTGCTTACAGGCCAGATTTAATATATTTCAGTTTTCTGACTAGGATTCTAGGATTTTGGTGGGTCTCATTTTGGCCATTTGATAAGTCCCCACTAGTTATGTTTCTCCCAGTTTTATGGGTTTAAATCCCAGATTTAGACATTTTACTAGGATAGGGCCAATCCTGGGTAATCAACATTAAATGATGCAATCTACATTCTGGATTTCAGTGAAAGAAAATTTTTTTTATAACTAGGAAATATTGTAGAGAGGAAGAAGCAAATGTTGGAAATTATTTTATAACATGCCTATAAATGACAGACCTAGATACTGGTATATATACATATATATGTATATGTATAGATATATAACATATATATGTATATGTATACACACATATAACATATACATAAAATGTCATCCCAGGACAAAGAAAAATTTTGTCTTAGAAACATTCTACTGCAATATCTGTTTCAAAAATTAAAAAAAATTGATTGTACTTTTCTTGCTGTAAGGAATTCCTAGTAAAGAAATCCCATCTATCAATGTAAATTGGGGACTTTTCTGCCACTTCCAATCTTAAATATTTATCTAGGTATAGAGTTTTATCAGTTGCCTAGGATCCTATAATCCTTCAGAGGACAAGGTAATTCTTTGGGATATAAGCCCAGTAGTAACACTGCTGGATCAAAGGGTATGCACAGTTTGATAACTTTTTGAGCATAGTTCCAAATTGGTTGGAATAATCTCCAGAATGGTTGGATGTATTCACAATTCCACCAACAATGTATCAGTGTCACTGTTTTCCCTCATCCCCTCCAACATTCTGCATTATCTTTCCCTGTCATTCTAGCCAGTCTGACAGGTGTGTAATGGTATTTCAGAGTTGTCTTAATTTTCATTTTTCTGATTAATAATGACTTGGAGCATCTTTTCATATGGCTAGAAATAGTTTCAATTTCTTTGTCTGAGAATTGTCTGTTCATATCCTTTGACCATTTATCAACTAGAGAATGGCTTGATTTCTTTTTTTCATAATTATAACTTTTTATTGACAGAACCCATGCCTGGATAATTTTTTACAACATTATCCCTTGCACTCACTTCTGTTCCGACTTTTCCTCTCCCTCCCTCTATCCCCTCCCCAGATGGCAAGCAGTAATGGCTTGATTTCTTATAAATTAGAGTCAATTCTCTATATATTTTGGAAATGAGGCCTTTATCAGAACCTTTGACTGTAAAAATGTTTTCCCAGTTTATTGCTTCCCTTTTAATCTTGTCTTTATTAGTTTTGTTTGTACAAAAAAAATCAATTTGATATAATCAAAATTTTCTATTTTGTGATCAGTAATGATCTCTAGCACTTTGGTCATAAATTCCTTCCTCTTCCACAGGTTTGAAAGCTAAACTATCTTGTGTTCCTCTAATATCTTGTGTTCCTCTAATTTATTTATAATCTCATTCCATGAACCCATTTTGACTTTATCTTGATGTACAGTATTAAGTGTGGGTCGATGCCTAGTTTCTGCCATACTAGTTTCCAATTTTCTCAACAACTTTTGTCAAACCATGAGTTCTTATCCCAAAAGCTGGGGTCTTTGGGTTTGTCAGACACTAGAGTATTAAGGTTATTGACTGTTCTGTCCTTTAAACCTAATCTATTCCAGTGATCAACTAATCTATTTCTTAGCCAATACCAAATGATTTTGGTAACTGCTGCTTTATAATATAATTTTAGATCTGGTACAACCACCTTCATTTGATTTTTTTTTTCATTAATTTCCTTGAAATTCTTGACCTTTTGTTTTTCCTTATGAACTTTGTTATTATTTTTTCTAGGTCATTAAAATAGTCTTTTGGGAGTCTGATTGGTATAGCGCTAAACAAATAAATTAGTTTAGGTAGTATTGTCATCTTTATTATATTTGCTCACCCTATCCAAGAGCATTTAATATTTTTCCAATTGGTTAGATCAGACTTAATTTATGTGGAAAGTGTTTTGTAGTTTTACTCATAAAGTTCCTGATTTTCCCTTGGCAGATAGATTCCTAAATATTTTATACTATCAGTAATTACTTTAAATGGAATTTCTCTTTGTAACTCTGACTGTTGGATTTTGTTAGTGATATATAAGAATGCTGATGACTTATGTGGGTTTATTTTGTATCCTACTTTGCTAAAGTTGTGGATTATTTCTAATAACTTTTTAGTAGAATCTCTGGGGTTCTCTTATACCATCATATCATCAGTAAAGAGTGATAATTGGGTTTCCTCATTGCCTACTCTAATTCCTTTAATCTCTTTTTCAACTCTTATTGCCAAAGCTAGCATTTCTAATACAATATTGAATAGTAACAGTGAAAGTGGGCAACCTTGTTTCACTCCTGATCTTATTAGGAATGGTTGCAATTCTTCCCCATTACATATGATGCTTACTGATGATTTTAAATAGATGCTACTGATTATTTTAAGGAAAAGTCCATTTATTGTTATAGTCTCAACTGTTTTTAATAGGAATGGCTGTTGGATTTTATCAAATGCTTTTTCTGCATCTATTGAGATGATCATATGGTTTTTGTTAATTTGGTTATTAATATGGCCAATTATACTGATATATTTTCCCAATATTTTTCCTAATATTTTTTCCTAATATTAGACCAGCCCTGCATTCCTGCTATAAATACTACTTGATCATGGTGTATTATCCTGGGGATGATTTTCTGTAGTCTTTTTGCTAATATCTTATTTAAGATTTTAGCATCAATAATCATTAGGGAGATTTGTCTATAATTTTCTTTCTCTGTTTTCAAACTACCTGGTTTAGGTATCAGTACCATGTCTGTGTCATAAAAGGAATTTGGTAGGGCTCCTTCATTGCCTATTTTATCAAATAGTTTATATAGCATTGGGGCTAATTGTTCTTTAAATGTTTGGTAGAATTCACATGTAAATCCATCTGGTCCTGGGGATTTTTTCTTAGGGAGTTGATTAAAAGCTTGTTCTATTTTTTTTTCTGAAATGGGACTATTCAAGCAGTTTACTTCCTCCTCTGTTAATCTGGAAAGCCTATATTTTTGGAGGTAGTCATCCATTTTAGTTAGGTTATCAAATTTATTGGTGTAAAGTTGGGCAAAGTAACTCCTTATTATTTCTCTAATTTGCTTTACATTGGTGGAAAGTTCTCCCTTTTCATTTTTAAGACTACTAATTTTATTTTCCTCCCTCCTTTTTCTAATCAGATTTACCAAAGGCTTTTCTATTTTATTGTTTTTTTCATAAAATGAACTCTTAGTTTTATTTATTAGTTCAATAGTTTTTTTTTTTACTTTCAATATTATTAATTTCTCCTTTTAATTTTAGAATTTCAAATTTAGCATTTGATTGGGGTTTTTTAATTTGGTCTTTTTCTAGCTTTTTTAGTTGCAAGCCCAATTCATTGATCTTCTCTTTCTCTACTTTATTCAAGTAAGCCTCTAAGGATATAAAATTCCCCTTATTACAGTTTTGGCTTCATCCCATAAATTTTGGTATGTCATTATCTTGAGTGAAATTATTAATTATGTCTATAATTTGCTGTTTCACCCAATCCTTCTTTAAGATGAGATTATTTAGTTTCCAATTACTTTTTGGTCTCTTTACCCTTAACTTTTGGTTGAATGTAGCTTTTATTGCATTGTGATCTGAGAAGGATGTATTTATTATTTCTGCCTTCCTGCATTTAATTTTGAGGTCTTTATATCCTAATATATGGTCAATTTTTATATAGTTTCCATGAACTGCTGAGAAGAAAGTATATTCCTTTCTGTCTCCATTCAGTTTTCTCCAAAGAGCTATCATACCTAATTTTTCTAATATTCTATTTACCTCTTTAATTTCTTTCCTATTTGTTTTGAGGTTTGATTTGTCTAATTCTGAGAGTACAAGGTTGAGATCTCCCACTATTACAGTTTTATTTTTTCTTCTTGCAACTCTCTTAATTTCTCTTTTACGAAGTTAGAAGCTATTCCACTTGGTGCGTATATGTTTAGTATTGATATTGCTTCATTGTCTATGCTACCCTTTAGCAAGATATAGTTTCCTTCCTTATCTCTTTTAATTAGATCAATTTTTGCTTTTGCTTGATCTGAGATAAGGATGGCTACCCCTGCTTTTTTTACTTCACCTGAAGCATAATAGATTCTGCTCTAGCCTTTTACCTTTACTCTATATGTATCTCCTTGCTTTAAATGTGTTTCCTGTAAACAACATGTTGTAGGGTTCTGACTTTTGATCTAGTCTTGAGATGGTAATTCTGGAATTTTGCAACAAAATTCCTTGAGGTTTTCCTTGCAGGATCTCTTTCCAAAGGTGATCAATGGATTTTTTCAATGACTATTTTCCTCTCTGTTCTTAAAATATCAGAACAATGTTTTCCAGGCTTTTTTTTAGTCTTGGCCTTCTGACAAACCAATTACCTTTAACTTGTGGACATTTTATCCTCATCTGATTTAGTATTTTGGCCCTTAATGATGGTAGCTTTCCATGGTTAAGATTCTTTTCTGGTTCTTGACCATTTTTTTTTTGTATTCAATTTTTTAGTTTTATGATCTAGTTCTGCTCCTGGAGTAAAAGTGCCCATGTTCCAAGCTTCGTGTGCAGCTCTGATTCTTGGCTTTGAGCCTTTGTCTTTGCAGGTGGTAGCTTTGCTTGCTTTTTTCAGGAAACAGCCTGGTTTCTCAGTTTGTCTTCTGAGCTGGGAATTGAAGCTGCCCCACTGATTTGCTTCTCTGCTCAGTCAGGACAGTGGGTCTCAGTTGCTGATTTGCTGTGATTAAGACCCTCTCACTGGTTTTCCCAGAATCTGTCTAACCTGGGCTGAACACCCTTTTCACGCCAGTGAAACTGACCTTTGTTTAAGTTTTTCTGATCTATCTTGAATTGCAAAGTGGTTTCATTCCAGCAGACTCTGTTCAGAGTCTTGGTTTCATGTTGCTTTTTGAGGGAAACTAGAAGAGCTTGAGTATCTTTCCTGGTTTCACTCTACCATCTTGCCCCTTGTCATATCTAAAATGCAATGCTATTCCATTAAAATTGTATAACAATTTTTAAACTATTTTCCAATTGATTGGTATTCATTTGATTTCCAATTCTTATCAACCACAAAAGAGCTAATATCTATGTCTTTTTTTTCATTTTTTGATCTCTTTGAAATAAAGACCTAGCAGTGGTATTGCTGGATCAAAAGGTATGCACAGTTTTATAATTCTTTGAGCATAGTTCCAGATTGCTCTCCAAAATGATTTGATCAGTTCATTATTTTTAATCAAGCCAACTTTCCCCCTAAAATCATTACCCATATTTTGAATTTCATTCTTCTTTTGGGAATGCTATTGGGCATTATGTCATGGTATACCACAGTTTCTATAGAATCAAAGTTAAGAACAATTGAGAAACACATATTGGAAATGAACAGATTATAATATTTTACTATCAAAGAACTGAACAGAATATTTAGTAAGAGTAGAATAGGAAGTGTTATAAGGTTACATGTTACAAAAGCAAGGGATAACTGATGCACAGGTTACATACTCCATTATTACCATTTGATATCAAACTATATAAGGATAAATCCCAACATGGTTAGATGAACATCACTTGAGGATTTAAAGCATCTATCTTTTCCTATCTGTTTTCATTAAATGATATAGCTGAAATAAGTCTGAAATCATATATCCTTCAAAGCAACAAACTAAAAATACTAATATATGAATAGATATATTTATGACTATAACACATGCAATTTTGGGTGATACTGAAAATATGCATGCTAAACCTCAAATAGAAAATTTGGTACTAGAATAAATACCTACCAGGTAAAATGTAAAAGAAATAAAAGCATTCTCTTTCTTTGTAACTGATATGGCTGTTTTTGGAAAACCCCTTGGTTCACTTTTACATGGACAATGGGTTAAGAAAATTAAGAAAGTCTGAAAAGTTTCCTATCAGTTGAACAGAAAAAAATAATTATTCACCATTGTTTAGTTTTCTTTATTTATAATATATATATATATAGTCATTAATAGAGTGAATTCTTATTAAATTTTCTGCTGGATCTATGAAAGGCAAAAAAAAAAAAAAACATGTCTAACAAGGCAAAAAGTGATAGTGATTACTCAGGGAATGAATGCATGCCAATCTCATTGTAAAGTTAACAGTTCCAAATCTTTCCAAATTAATAAAATATAAACTTGCTCATCTGGTGGGTCCTGGAAATTATCCAGAGTCAGCAAAAGCAATAGATTCTATGGGATATAATAAGTTCCTTTATACAAGTTCTGGATAGCTAGCCCTTCTAAATGAAGGAACTACTGCTCATTTCTCTACCCACCAGAAGAAGAAACATTTATAATTAGACCAAATTAAATATTTTTTCTTCCATGTTTTTGTGGCATTTACTTGTTTGACCACACAGAATTTTGTGATATGGTATTCTTTCACAAAGTTGAATTCTCAGAAACATGAAGATTTAGATAGTACCCACATGCTAGTTATTACTGCTCTACCAATTCCTTATGGCAATTCCCTGTGGGAGCAATATTAGAGAAATTCCTCATCAAAAAATGAATTAAGTTTTATTTTTGTCATGACCCTCTTTGGCACTCTCGAGGCCTAAGAATCCTTCTTCAGAATAAAGCTTTTCCTCATTCTTACTTGAAAGAAATGCTAAATTTCAGATAAAAATGAGTGAAAAATTTTTCCCATCCAAGTTCTAGTACTTCCCACCACAAAATCTAACCATAGCTCCCAGTTTAAAAAGCTCTGATTTGAAAATGTCAGAAAAATCATAGCAAAGTATTGTAAAGGATCATATAAGTGACGAATTATGTAAAGATAACTGGATCTCCTTGGAGACAGCAACATAGTTTAATTTGTTATATTTAAAGGGAAGAAATTGGATTCAGAGACTAGACTGTATGCAGCTTCATTGTATAAGACAAATGTGTTTGTTTTCTGGGAATATTTTACAACATCAAAATAAATGAAGTCTGGTAATTTCAGGTAGAGTTAATTATAAGATGAATCAAATAATTTATGGGCTCTAATTGCCTGGTCTAAAGGTTTTAAATTCTGTCGATGATTCAATCTTATAGAACAAGTCAATATGCCTAGAGAAATAGCATAACCATTCTCTGAAGGCTACTATTACTGGTATAGTAGGACAGGTATCTAAAGTGTTACACATACCTTTTTTGGAGAATTTAATCTATACAGACTGTGGTCAGAATTTCTGACATTAAAGTTCTAACAACAAACATGTATTTTTCAGAATAAAATAGTATCTCTTATTGAGGTTTTGGTATTTAGTCTGGGGAATATAGAAGCATTTAAGTGACTCAGTAGATGGAATGCTGAGTAAAAAAGAATTGAATTCAAATTCAGCTCAAGATACTTGCTAAATTTGTTTTCTTCCACTAATTACATCACCTCAATTTTCTTCAATCCACTGAAGAAGGCAATGGCAAATCACTTCAGTATCTTTGGGAAGAAAATCTCATGGTTAAGGATTAACATGCTATGGTCCATTGTGTCATGAATAGCCAGAAAAAAACTGAACAAAAAGGGGAATATATTCTCTGATGACTTCTTCCCTTGTTTTCAATTTATGTCCAGGAAGTTAATCACTTAGAAAATCTTCTTTTGCAAAAAAAGAAGAGACTTGTGTCAATTAATAATTTTTGTCATAAAATATTTTCTATATTATTTAAATCATAAAAGTTCATGGAGTCTGGGTTTAGTAGCATTAATTATTGAAATGTGGATTCAACTTATATTGACATGTGTGTGCTAGTAACATAATTTGTGAATAATTTGGGTAGGGGGGGGGGTTAAAGGAGTTGGATCCGGACCTGTAATTTCATTATTATAGGATTCTCCCAATTAGGAAACTCTCTCTATCCATGGTAATTGGACAATTTAGAACTTTTGAGATGCTTCAGGGTAAGAAGACATCAAGTGATCTGTAGTGGGCTACAAATAGTAAGATGTATATATCAATGGTAAGGCTTTAAATCTACTGTTCTTTATTTGGAAGCAAGAAGAATATCTGATCATAAGATCAACAATATAGAGTGTCAATTATTGACCTTGAGATTTACCCATATAATAAATGTCTCAAGTCCTTAAAGAATTGCAAGCTGAGAATTCAAAGTCATATAATCTAAACTCCTCATTTTATAGATGAGGATACTAAAGGCAGAAAAAAGGGGGATGGTGAGAGGAGATAATTTTTTTTTTGTTCCTACTACATGCTAGGCACATACATAAATTTCTCCAGTAATGCTTCTGTACTGCTTTTACCCGAAACTAGAGTTTGTGTTTTTTTGTGCATTTGTGGTAGGGGTATAGAGATAAGAATGAAAAAGAAAGTAAAATTGAAGCATAGTCACTGGGTCACATAGTTTCAAGGAAACAGCTGGCAAAGAGCAAGTTGGTTTGGAAATCTAAATCAATTTAGGCTGCATCTACTTGATTCCCAAACAAATAAGTGAAAAACATAACAAGAAAAACAAAAGTACAGCTACATCCACAAAAGTACAAAAATCCTGACATTTCTAATATTCTTGTTGGATTGGTCAAATGATTTGGTGTCATGGTAATGGAACCATACAATTGTTCTAATATTTATTTTTCCTAACTCTCTATTGTAGGCTTGGTTAATCTTAAATTAAAAAAAAGTAATTATATTTTTAAAATACATGAGTAATTATTGTTATTAAATGATAGATAACATTTATTATGTGTGTGGGACTGTAAAAAGGGAATACAAATTCAAGTGAAAAGATAATTCTTGATATCAAGGAACATACATTCTGGTAGGGGAATATAAAGTGTCAAAAGGAGATAAAAAGGAGAGGGGGGGAGGAGGGCATGGATTGAGGAGAGAAGAGGATAGTTTGCCATTGTAGTTTGCTCCAGATTTGATTAGGATAAAATGGTTGGTAGGGGTGACTCAAATGGAAATTCAGGAAGAACACACAAATTAGAAGAAGAAAGCTCCTAAAGTAGAGATGTTGCCAGTATAAGGAGGTGGCTGGGAAAGAGATGGAGTGGGACATTATTATTACAATCTCTGCCCTACATTGTTTCCAAACTGAGGTTACCCTGGAATCTAGCTATAGAGCCCAAATTGCTTTTGATAAAAGAGAAAATGAAAGTGGACTATCAAGGCCTTTAAACATCCTTGTGATATAAGATTTAGTGCTGGAAGGTATGTGAAGATCATTCCTATTCCTTCATTTTACCAAAGAGAAAGCTAACAATCTGACAAGTTAAGCTATATTCACACAAAGTAACAGAGCCATGCCTCAAATTTTGTTCTGATTATACAAATTCATAGCTATTTACATTATACCATATTATCTCTCTAAGGTATTTACAGATAGTTTGGACTACTTTCTCCTATCAGAGATATTGAGATAAGCTTAATAAATGCCTTATTATAAGGCTGGTATCCTTTTAGAATTGTGTTTTGTGGTAATAATTATAAGAAGTATCAGTTGATCAAAGGATAAATAAAAGGATAAAGGAAATGTATATTTCATCAAAATTACTGGAATGATTTACCATTTCCTTCTCACTTAATTCACAGATGAGAAAATTGAGGCAAACAGGTTTAAAAATCTAAACTAGCAAGTATTTGTATTCAAGAAGATATTTTCCTGATTCTCTGCCAAGTGCTCTCTCCACTGAGCCTCTTAGCTGCCTTCAGGTGTGTATAGCCTAAGGCTATTTGAGGTCAGTTTAGATATCCCAATTTAAAACTATATGAACTATTTGCTAGCAATTCTCCATTTACTTAATGATTGTTAAGTAAGTATTATACTTAATCAAAAATCACTGTCAATAGAATATTAGTTACTATCTCATCACTATTTTGATTTAATTTTTTCAAAAGGTGAAATACAATTCATCAGAATTAACTCATACACTGGACACTTTGTAGAAATTAATGGTGGACTCCTTCTGACCATCAGGTCTTGGATAATTGCTAATCCTAATGTCAGGCCTAGTATTTTGATTGTTATTGCTAAAATCAAGCTTGTTATATGCCTTAATCAGACATTGCAACCACAGGAGCTCAACAATTTTTACAACATACTGATCCAACAGCTCCATTATATCTCCATTTGCTATAATACAGTCATTTAAAAAGAGAACGAAATTAGAAGCCTTGAGAGCTCTCACAGTTGAGATATTCCAAATTAATGATCTAAAAGCTCAGCATTTCTAAGAAATAAATGAACTAGGCCTCTTTTGGGTATGGTAAAGAGTATGTTATATTTGGATTAAAATCATCTTTTACTTATACCCTCTATGTATAACCCTAATAAAGATATAGTTCTCAAGAGTTACACATATCATTTTCCCATGTAGAGATGTAAACATTTTATCCTTTAAAAATAAAGTTTTTTTTTCTTCCCTTTTTACCTTTTTATGCTCCTCTTGAATTTTGTATTTGAAGATTAAATTTTCTGTTCAGCTCTGGTCTTTTCTTTAAACATAATTGAAAACCATATCATTGAATGTCCATCTTTCCCCCTGAAAGATAATGCTTAGTGTTGCTGAGTAATTGATTCTTGGCTTCAAAACAAGCTCCTTTGCCCTCCTGAATATCATATTCCAGGTCCTTTTTGTCCTGGGTAATCCTGAATGTAGTTTCTTGATATTTAAATTGATCTTTCTGACTCCTTGCAGTATTTTCCCCTGATCTAATAATTCTGGAATTTAGCTATGATATTCCTTGGAGTTTTCACTTTAGCGTCTCTTTTAGGAAGTGATCAGTAGATTCTTTCAATGGCTATTTCACTCTCTGTTTCTAGGATATCAAGACAGTTTTCCTTTATGGTTTCTTGAAAGATGTTGTCTGGAATATTTTTTTTTCATTGTGCTTTCCAAGTAGTCCAATAATTCTTAGTTTATCTCTCTTTGATTTCTTTTCCAGGTCAATTATTTTTCCAATGAGAGATTTTACATTTTCTCCTATTTTCTCCCATTTATTAAAATTTTATTTGACTGATTCTTGATGTCTCATGTAATCATTCACATTCATTTGTCCAATTCTAATTTTTAGTGAATTATTTTCTTCAGTTAGCTTTTTTATCTCCTTTTGCACTTGGCCAATTGTGCTTTTAAAGGAGTTGTTTTGTTAATTGGATTTTTCCCATTTCATTAATTCTATTTTTCCATTTTGCCATATTTTTAAAACATTGTTTTCTTTTCTCTCTCTCTCTCTCTCTCTCTCTCTCTCTCTCTCTCTCTCATATTTTTACTACATTGTTTTCTTTTCTCTCTCTCTCTCTCTCTCTCTCTCTCTCTCTCTCTCTCTGTGTGTGTGTGTGTGTGTGTGTGTGTGTGGTGTATATTTTTCTCATTTCAACAATGGAGGAAGTTTCTATCCTTGATATTACATTAGAATTTAAGTTCAACTTTAAATTTAATACAAACACTAACAAACACTATTTAAATTTAAATGTTACTCAAAAGAGGGACAACTCTTTTGACACGTAGACAAACTTACCTAGAGGATAATGAAATATACACAAAACATTGTAGGCCTAAAAGCAGCCACCAATTAAGAAAGTGTTAAAGCTCAAACTTACCTAGCATTGGAATCATGACAAATAACAAATGATTTTCGAATTTTCAAATCACTGTTTTTTTAGACAATCAACAAAAAATCTTTTATCAAGCACCTTTTATGTACCAAGCACTGTGCTAAGTGCTAAGAATAAAAATAATATTGAAAGACCATCCCTATTCTCACAAGCTGATGAGGAAAGGCAACCCACAATAATTAAGGTGGAAAGCAGGGAACAGGGAGAAAGGCTACCTAATATGTGGTATGATGAAATGGTGAGAGTTGCAACTGGATAGCAAATGGTAAAATGGTTATTTTTGCAGTCCTCCTTAAATGAAAGATTTGGAAGAAGAGTGTCTACTGCCTCCCAATAAGAGGAAAATAGGCGTTCTTGGGGAAACCAGAAATGAATTTCAGGGACATGATCTTGCAGAATTATAGCAATACTAAGGACAAAATGACTAAGTCCGGGAAATAAAGCTCTCTAGGAAATTTGGATAGCTGACCTGGATGCCCTCTAATTTTTTTGTACATTCTTAAATGGAGAATTTATTATTTCCTTCTTTTTATTTTTAAACAAAGTCAACAGAGAGTAGTTTTGTTGGCTATATACCCATTGACATTTTCTAAAATTAGAAAATTATTTTGGGAAGATAATTGAGCCATTTCTTTCAATGATGTAAAAAAGAGAACTATTTTAGCAAGGGGTGACAATAAATAACAATAGAAATCAGAGAATAAGTAAATATAAAAATTTGCAAATATTTTTAGCATAAATAAAAAATAGATGCAGTAATATTGCAAAGCACAGGAGCTGAATCATAGGTATTTAATCTAGTAAACAGTGAAAAAAATATATTGTCTTCTAAAATTTATTGATACATATCTAGTAAATACTATTTTTACAGAACTAAAGAAGTTAATTTTTAAACGCATTTTTCTTTCTCTTTTTCATTCCTGAATGTGTTTTTAGATAAAATCGCCAAAAATAAACTTAGACCTGGGAAATATTACATTTCACAAATTAAATAGGAGAATCAGAGAAATTATTTTAATTCTTTAAAGATCTTAGATTTCATAGATGATTTTTTCCAATGTATTTCTTTAATTTTTTAACTTTAATAATATAATTTTAATAATAGTATTTTCCCAATTAAATGTACAAATAGTTTTCAATATTCATTTTTATAAGATTATGAGTTTCAAATTTTTTTCTCTCTCCCTTCCAATACTCCACCTCAAGATGACAAACAATCTGATATATGTTATACACAAGAAATTATGTAAACATTTCTCAGCATCAATAATGTTGCACAAGAAGAAGCAAAAAGAAGTAAAAAAGGCAAACACACTCCCAAAATGAAAATAACATTCTATGATTTATATCAAGATTCCAGAGTTCTTTTTCTGGATGCAGATACCATTTTCCATCAAGAGTATTTTGGAATTTTCTTGAATCATTATATTCTGAGAAGAACCAAGTCAATCAAAGTTGATCATCCCAAAATGTTGTTATTATGTACAATGTTGTTCTGATTCCACTCACTTCACTCTGTATCAGTTCAGCTTCAGATTTTTCTGAAATTGCTCTGCTCATTATTTCTTATAGCACAATGGTATTACATTACATTCATATAATACAACTTGTTCAAACTATTCCTCATTTGTTGAAAAGTCCCTCAATTTTAAATTTTTGCTGCTATAAATATCTGAGTACATCTAAGTTTTTGTCTTTTTTTTATGATATCTTTGAGATATAAACCTAATAGGTATATTGCTATATCAAAGTGTATGCACAATTTGATTGCCCATTGGACATAGTTCCAAATTACTCACTAGAATGTTTGAATCACAACTCCACCAACAATGCATTAATACTTAAAATTTTCTGCAACTTGTCCAATTTTCAACATTTTCTTCTTCTGTCATATTAGCCAATCTTGTATTTCTCTTATCAATAGGAATTTGGCATATTATTTATATATATATATAGATAGATAGATAGCTTGAATTTCTTCATCTGAAAACTTCCTCACAACATTTGACTGTTTATTAATTGGGAAATAGTTTGTATTCTTACATATTTGACTCAATTTTCTATATATTTGAGAATTGACACGTCTATCAGAAAAGCTGACTGTAAAAAATTATTTTTCAGCTTTCTACTTTCTCTGGATTTGTGGAAATCCTTTATTTGTGGAAAATTCTTTCAATTTAATTAATCAAAAGTAGCCATTTTGGATTTCATAATGTTTCCTATTTCTTGTTTGGGCAAAAGTTCCTCCTTTCTTCATACATCTCACAAGTAACTATTCCTTATTCTCCTAACATTAATGATAATCACCCTTTATGTTAAAATCATGTAGCCATTTTGATTTTATTTTGATATATGGTATGAGATATTGGTCTATAATTAATTTCTACCACACTATTATCCAGTTTTACTAGCAGTGTTAGTCAAATAGGGATTTCTTCCAGAAGCTGGAGTCTTTGGTTTTATCAAAGTAGATTACTATAATCATTTACTACTGTTTTATGTAACCGATCCATTCCTCTGATCTACCATTCTATTTCATAGTCAGTATCAAAGACTTTTAATGATTGTTTTATAATGTTCTTTCTACTAATTTAGAGTCCCCAAAGAGAGTGGTGGGGCATAATAGAAAGAATGAAGATTTGAAGAAAGAATAGAATATGATTAGGGTCTATTTGTTACACTGAATATGAAAAAGTGGCCATCTCACTTCTGCTTTTTGAACTTCAGCGTCCTTATCAGAAAAATGGGAACAGAAGTATTGTAGAACCAACAAGTGACACAATTTGATATTTAAATTAGATAATTGTGTAAAGTAATTTATTAACCTTATTACAGGAAAGTCTAGGAGAAAGAATAACATCAGTGATGAGGACTCATTGATTCACAATTTTGACCAAGGGTAGCCATAATGCTGATGGAATCAGTTTTTGTTTTTGTTTGTTTGCTTGTTTTTGAACCAATCATGTTCATCTTTATTTAATGTACACATGATTGGTATGTTTGAAGATACCAAGATCTATTTCTATATTGATTAGTAAAGTATAAATTCTATCAGGTTCTACCGCAATGGAATAACTTTTAAAGTGGCCCAAGCAACCAATTGAGTTTGCTTTCTTAGACGTACCCAAGCTAAGAGTAACTTATATGATAACTTTTTGAACATAGTTCCAAATTGCTCTCCAGAATGGGTAAAATCAATTTTTTGAGCAGATTTTAAAAGTCTCTCCTTAAGCATTACATTTTTCTCCTTAATAATAGGGCTTTCAGGTTTTGCAAAGTTTTTTTTTTCCCTCATAATAGCCATTTGAAAAAGATTGATGTGAATATTGTTACCATTTAACAGAGGAGAAAATTGAGGGTAAAGAAGTTACATGATTTGTCTGGACTCATATGGCAAGTTCCATTTTGGAACTTGAATCTTTTAATTCTACTTTGCTTTCCCCTTCCCTTCCCTCCTGTTCTGTTCTCTCTCCTTCCCATCTTTCATCTCCTATCCTCTTTTTCCTCTCTCACTTTCTCTTCCTCCCTTTCTTTGTATTCCTTCTTTCATTTTTCTCTTCCTCCTTCTTTTTTCTTCTTCCTTTCTTTTTCATTAATCATCCCACAATTATTACATGTTATCTATTGCTCTACATGCTGGATATTTAAAGAGAAAAAACAAATAATTTTTCTTTTTAAGATGTCTGCATTATAATGGGACAACTCCTGTTCTTTTAGCTCTATATTGTTTTTATAAGACTGTATTTTCAGAAACACTTTCTAGAGCAGAATTTTTATTTGAAATGGTTTTGATTTTGGACCCCCAAAGCCCCAAAGTATCTACTTTTCACTTGATTCATCTTCTTTCACAGTTCTCATGAGTCCTATATAAGCCTAGATTTTCCGATTTGTTTCAGTATTCACTCTTTTTCTGCCTGCTGAGTTTAGTTAGTACATGGACATCTCATGTTGATGTCCCCAGCATGTGTTCTAGTAATAGTTTCTCACTTCAATTCTCACTTTTTCCAATTCTGATTTGCTTTACATAGCCTTTGTCCTTTATTGTACTTTTGTTTGACTCACTTGCCCTGCATGGTAGATAGCATCTGCTAGCTTTGCTCACTGTCCTAACTGTCCCAATCTGACTTTTTGTCTTCCCAGGTTTATAGATTTCCTTTTGCCTTTCACCAAATCCCTCATTGAGACTGCCTGTTTCAGTAAAATCCCTATATCTCTGTGTTTATTAAATAGTTTCAGCTTTATAATAACAGCAATTTAAAAGGTGTCATTTATTTGCAGGTAAAGAGTGACACAAATTGCCAAAAGTATCATTGATTGACGTTATTATATGGAAAATTCAGTATTTATTCTTCAAATTATTTAAGTTACTTTGGTCTTGCTATTGCTTCTAGGTAGAACTCATTTTGAACATTTTGAAGATAGAGGCAGCTATTAAGGCCTTCAGGAGATGCCACCAAGAAGTGTTCTGACATCTGGCAAAATGTTGGCATAAGGATAATATGACCATTAAACTGTACACAAAAAAAATCCATGAAATAAAGTATCCAAGAATTTAAAAAAATTAATAGTGTATTGTTCATGCAACAGAAAATATCTTTCATCTAAAAATCTTATTAAAAAGAGTTCTACTTTTATACCTTTAAAACAATTCTATGAATTAAGTAGGAGGGTTGCTATTTGTAAAGTTATATATCACCGATTAATAGAGAAGCTGATGTCGTAGATTTAGTGACTGCAAAAGGTGAATAAAATAATAGGGACAGATAAAACTAGGTCCCAGGAGTTTTGGCTTTATATCCTGTGCTTGCAATGTTGTTAAGTTATGGTATGGAACACACACTTTTCTGTCTTTGTGTCTCTTTCTCTGTCCCTATGCTTGTCTGTCTATCTGTCTATCTGTCTGCCTTTCTCTCTCTCTCTCTCTCTCTCTCCTCTCTCTTTCACACACACACACACACACACACACACACTCACACACACACACTCACACACACATACATACTCTAGAAAAGGACTATATCTCCTGAGTCATAGTCACCATAGACTTGTAATTCCCTATATTCTATAACAACAAGAGTGAAGTTTAGTATAGTTCTTTTTTTCATTAATAACAATGGGAAAGAAAATGTACAAATTTTACTCAGACCAAGTCTTGTTCTCAGGTCAAAAACTCCTTGGTTACTTTTGCAACACCAAAGACTTGGTAATACCTTGCAATTTTTTCTTCCCTCACCTGAAATGGACAAGTTTGTTATCTTGCTATATGTTTCATCTCACAGCAGAAGAAAAAGGCATTTTCTGATCAAGGTATTGACTTTGTATTTTTGAATGACATTCACAAATGCCAAGAACTAAGTTCTATGGGGGGAAATATAACAGATTATAATAACATAATGGCCTCTACTTATAAAAATTAATTTTTACACATGAAATCAAATAATTGGTCTTCATTGGGAGAGCAAAAATTCTAAAATGAAACATTGTAGATTAAAAAAAATAGCTTACTTTCTCACGATGGATTCTTCTTTCCCTCCCCTTTATTTTAGATATTAATGTTTCTTATAAGGATTGTTACTTCAGCCAATTCCATTTAACGGAATGTTTTGGAAATGTTCAGAGAATTCCAAAGTCAAAAAATCAATTTTCCTCTTCCATTGGAATTAAATAGAAAGCCCTACCACAAGTGGACAAGTAATATTTCTTGAAGAAAATGATAAGGATGTTAAAATCCTCTTGATGTACTACTATGGTATAGAGATGAATTTTCTCCCAAGTTGAAAAGGCTTTGAGTCTGGGCTCAGTGGTAGATGAAAGACTATGTTTGCTATTTTTGAGTCAGCAATTAGTCTCAGAGTGATGAGTTTTTGGGTAAAGCAACTCTTGAATACTAGCATAGTTTTAGCAAGTTGTTGATTGTATCAAAGTAATTTAAGTACCCACAATGATAATATTAAGTAGCATTTCTATACCAGTTTTTTTTTTTAAATAATGTGTTTTATATACTTTATTTGATTTTATTCTGGAAACAACACTGAAATTGAGAGATTGAGTGATTTGTTCTAACATAGGTAGTAAACGTATGAGTTAATATGTTAACTCATTTTCCTTACACCAAGCTTACTTTACTCCCTATACCATAAGCTGTTGATATTCCATATGTTGTTGTTGTTAATTTGAGGGGTAGGAATGTTTTTGATGACCATATCAAACTGCTATTCTTGACTTATATTGTTAATGAAATCTACTAAATGCCTAAGATTCTTTCATAGATGAAGTCAACAAACTTTTATTAAGGCCTTCAATGTGTCAGGTATTGTATTACCTATATATAAAAATATATGGCATAAATGACATCATTTCAAAAAAAGGCACTTGTAGTAAAAACTTAAAATTTCATTCAAAATATTATTTGAACTGAGTCATAAAGAAAGATATACAAGGGAATTAGTGAGAAAGGATAATATTTCAGGACATTCAATGAAAAGGATAGATATAAAGTATACTGTATGAGGAACAGCAAGGTCAGTGTCACTGAATCTTGGAGAATATGAAAGGGAATAAATGCTAAAAGGCTGAAAAAAGTCAAAAACAACAAAGATGAGATGGGCTTTATAGGTCAATTGGGATTTAAAGATTTAACTTATGGGTAAGAGGGAGCCACTGTATTTTATTAAGTAAAGAGAGGACATGTACAGACCTGATCTTTAAGAAAATCATCTTGAGAGGTGAATGAAGGGTGAACTGGAGTAAAGGTAGGGAGACCAAGTAGAACACTATTATAATAGTCCAAAAAATGAGGTGGTGGAATTTTGAACCAAATTGTTGGATAAATGGTGGAAAAAAGGAAAATAAATATAAGATGCTGTAAAGGTAAAAATGACAAGACTTAATGACATATGTCATTATTATGTATTACCTTACATATGTAAGGTAAGCATAAATGAAAAGTTGAGGATGAAACTGAGGCTGTGAGCCTGGGAAATTTTTAGGATGGTAATGACTTGACAGTAATGGGGGAGATGAGATAGAGGTGGGTTTCAGTAGAAAGGTAATGAATTTTCTTTTGAACATGTCAAGTTTAAGCTAGCTATTAGACATTCAATTTAAAATATCTAAAAACACAGTTGGAGATTTGAGACTGGAGGTGAAGTAAAAGGTTACGGTCACAGAAAAAGATCTGAAAATCATCTGCATATAATTAATAATTAAATCTATAAGAGTTTATGAGCTTAGCAAGCAAGAAAGAACAAAGAAAGCAGGGAAAAAATAGCTAAGGACAAATCCTTGGGACATAACTTTGTTTAATAAGTGTTATTTCCATGATCATACCACAATGGAGATTGGAAGGAGTCATTGATGAGAGAAAAAAACTAGATAGATTAGTGTTATAAAAATCTAGATAGAGGTAGAGTCAAGATGGTAAAGAGCAGACACATATCTATGTGACCTCTTCCAAGCATCCCTCAAATTAGCAGCAGATTAAGCTTCTAAACTGGTTTTGGAGTGACAGAACCCACAAATATTTGAAGTACAGCAAATTTCCACAAGAAGATACTTTAGAAGAACTTCAGAAAAGGTATGTTTCAATATGGCAGGGGAAAAGACTGCTGAACCCAGATCACAGAGCAGAAAGCCAGCCAAGGAACTGGGGCAGGGAACTAGGTTGTGGTGAACATCCCCACACCAGGGAATCTACTGTGACTCCTATAGGCTACTCTGTCCTGGTTGCAAGTAGGTGGATTAGCAGATTTGCTGTGAGACACCCAATATCAAACACAATAGGCAAATTGTGAGTCCCTGAACCCCAGAATGTGGGATTTGGCCAAGCTTACCCAGCACCAGGAAGTCAGTCAGCTGTATGGCCTTAGGGCAAAATGAAAGCAGCTGTTATGCCATTGCCTTAAAAGCAAACAATACTTTAAAAAATGAGCAAAAAAACAAAAAGAACTCTGACCATAGATAGCTTTTATGCAGAAAGACAAGAACAGACCTCAAATTCTGAGGATCCTAAAGGCAAAAGAACTCCAGAGGAAGCCCTAAAGGGTAATATGGAATTTTCCTTAAAATGATTAGTAACACCTATTTAAAACCATCAGCAAGCATCATATGTTATGGGAACAAACTAGAACCATCCCTAATAAGATAAGAAGTGAAACAAGGTTGTCCACTATCATCATTACTATTTAGTATTTTATTACAAATGTTAGCTTTGAAAATAAGGGAAGAAAAAGAGATTCAAGGAATTAGAGTAGGTCATGAGGAAAACAAATTATCACTCTGCAGATGATATGATGGTATACTTAGAGAACCTAGAGAATCAACTGAAAACTACTAAAATCAATTCACAACTTTAGCAAAGTTGTATGATACAAAATAAATCTACATAAAGCATCAGCATTTTTATATATTACCTACAAAGTCCAGCAGCAATAGATACAAAAATAAATCCATTCACAATAACTATCAATAGTATAAAATATTTGGTAATCTATCTTCCAAGAGAAAGTCAGAAACTATATGAGCAAAACTACAAAACACTTTCCACACAAATAAAGTCAGATCTAATCAGTTGGAAAAATATCAAGTGCTCATGGGTAGACTGAGCAAATATACTACTACTGTAATGGGCTGAGGCTTGAGTTGATGCACTGAGCTCCCAAGTACGTGAGGCTAACTAGTAATTGTGCTATACTCTATTAATATACATGATTGGATAAAGAATGATCCCTGCCCACTCTCCGTGCAAGTCCTGATGTCTTGTATAGGAAATGACGATTTTGGTGGGTGGAGGCAGAGAGAGAGACAGGAAGAGAAGCTGGGAGAGATTGGGCCTGGGTTCGAGACTCCGAGCTGCTGGTTGTGTGGCTGCTGGTCGAGCTAGCTTCTTGACTTAGCTGCACACATTGCTATCGCCGATTCTCTTCTACCTCCGATCTTTCTTCACTGAGAAAAAAGACTGACGATTTTCCCCTAACCTGAATTCCTGTCTCCTGCTGATTTAAAAATACACGATCTTCACAACTACCTAAATTTATCTATTTATTTAGTGTCATACCAATCAAACTCCCAAGAAATTATTTTACAGACCTATAAAAATAACAGATTTCATCTTTGATGAACAAAATGTCAATAATTTCAAGGGAATTAATGAAAAAAAATGCCAATGCAGTTGGCCTAGCTGTGCCAAAACCAAAACTGTATTATAAAGCAGTAGTAATAAAAACCATTTGGTACTGGTTAAGAAATAAAGTAGTTGATCAATGGAAAAAGTTAGGATCAAAGAACAAAATAGTCAATAACTATATAGCAATCTAATTGCTAACCCAAAGACCCCAACTTTTGGGATAAGAACTCAGTATTTGACAAAAACTGCTGGGAAAAGTGAAAACTATTATGGAAGAAAGTAGGCATTGACTCACATTTGCATCTGACAAAGCAAGTTCAAATTATATTGGGAAAATAGAATTAAAAAGTGAGTTTTTAAGGAAAAGAAGAATAAAATTAATTTAATATTTAACATTGTTATTATATTTTTTGGTATATAGTATGAATCACAAAGAATTAAAAAGGACATTTAGAGTCAAATAGTTAAGTTCATACCTGAAAAATAATTATTATGATTTTACCAATAAAAGCTCATTCAAATCCTACTTGAATACTTATGAATGGAAATATTTGGGGTACTGTTAATTGTTTTGCTCTGTTTATTATGACCCAAATTCATAAATAGAGAATGCCTTGGAATTTATTTCTCAAAATATTGAAAAATTCATTTGAGGTAAAATTTCACTGGCATTGCTCCTGTTTTCCTCTTTCAGTCTGATGGTCTGAGGTTTGTTACCTAACTCTTTTATGTATCCACAGGGATACACAGACAAACAATATTGATTCAAGATGCCTACTTTTTTTGAGAAGTTCTAAATTGGTATCTTACTTTTCAAACATTGCCCCAAAGGGAAAATTCCATGGAGATAATATTAGCTCACAATAGTGGAAGAAAAGGATTTCCCAAAGATGCTTGGTTTACATGGTTCTTTTGAGCATCTTATTAGAAAGTTGACCACAATTCTTAAAAGTGAAAGATATAATACAAAACAATGTAAAACATTATATTCAGTTCTAATAATTTCTTACCATTCCTGAGTTTTGCCTGCATATTCAACGAGTGTAAAGTATGGCAACAGGATTGACCTTCACAATTATATTAGGGATATAGATGTCCAAAGATAACGACAGTCTCAGTGGTCTCCTCTCTCTCCTTTTCCTCTATGCCTTACTTTTTTTCCCCCATACATCTTTAAGTTTGTACTAAAGTGAAGTGCTTGAATACTGGTGATTATATCTAGCTATCTATTTAAATATATGTATATATATATATATATATATATATATATATATATATATACACATACATACATACATATATATATATATTATATTTTTTATATTATATATATATATATATATATATATATATATACATATATATTTAAATTCAAGGAATGTTTACAGAAATTCAGTTTTAGAAATGAGTCCCTCTTGAACAGGTGATAAATATTTTCTTGGGCAATAGGATAATCTTTAATCTAGCAATTTACTTTTCCTAGTATCCAAAATGTTATTTTATTAGGTTGAAAAAGCAAATGAATTTTGTAAAGCTACTTAATTCCTTCTCACTAGCAAGATTGGACCCATGATTTCTTAATATTAGGGAATTATATTTATGTTTGTCAATTTGTTAATTGAACTAGAGTCAAGGTTTTTATTTTATGAAGATTTAGGGCTATATTATGCACAATTTATTTTAAAAAATATAAGTGCAGCCAATGTTGAAAGCATTAATTCCATGAAAGACTATGTAACTCTAACTTAAAGTGTTTTTATGGGTATCTGAAACAACAAAAATATAATCTATATGCAGAAAATTTTGCTGTAAATTATAGATGTGCAATTTGAGCGGGGAGGCAAATAAAAATAAGAGAATTTGCATTTAGGTAGATATTAAAAATCTCATTACCTGTTATACAAGAATAGAATTGATAATTTTAATAATTTAGCTTAATTCCAAGCCCAACTATTACCAAAATTCTTTACATAGTTTAATTTGGGCAAGATAATTTTTTTTGTGCTTGTTAAATTTTCCAAACTTAAAAATGTATGAAGATGAAGTTAGTTCAAATAAAAATAGATTTTTAAAAAATTTCCAAGTGATTGAATTACCTGAGGAAAATATATGAAACTGAAAAATGGATAATAATGGCAAGTGTTTAGAAAGTCATTTAGGATATTTCAAAGTTGCTTTGCATGATAAAATCCTATTTTCTTGTGATTATAGACAATTTTATTTACTAAATCTTTTTAGTCAATAAGAAGTAGTCTACTATGCTGGTTGGGTATGAAACTCCAAGACACTATTCTCCATAGTTGATAGCAGGATGCCTCTACTATGTAGATATTTATTTTATAGATTTTTATGAACTTAAAAAAAATTATTAGTTGAGCACTGTTTTTACAATGTATTTTCTTGTATCATTAATTGAATCCATTGAACACTGAATACTAATATTACATAAGGCTGCCCATCACTTTATGAATTGTATTGGAGCATCAGAGGCATAGCACCATTTACCCAAATTCTTTTATTCTACAAATGAAAAAAGCAAGGTTAGAGAAATAAGGGACATGCTCAATGTAACATAGATAGTAAAAGAGGAGGGATATTGAGCCGAGACTAGTAATTCAAATTATAAGTGTTTCTACTATGCATCTCTTCAATTATACTATTTTATTTTTATTATAAAGTTATATAATGTTCATTTACATATTTTAAATTCTTCCCTTCCATCATCAAACAAAAATAAAATAATTCCCACACAGTTTTTAAGAGAAATTTGATATGAAGGTGAAAAATTTAGGATTGTCAGATAATATAATCCCTTCATTCATTTTTTTAAAAAAAGCACAAAGAGGACCCATTTTAAGCAACATCTCTTTTTAACTTTATTGAAAAGCAAAGAGGTGGGATTCCGGGAAGACATATGAGTAGACTGGCAAATTTCAAACTCTCTAGATTTCCTCGACCAAAAAAATAATGTACCTCAGGGCAAACATAGACTAGTGAAAAATCAAGAAGTACTTCTGGCAGAACAAGAGTTCTCCTGATACAACCTTAAAACATTCAAACAAAGACATTGGGCCAAAGATTAACCTATGTGAAGTACCAATACCTCCCAGCTACCTCCATAAAACCCCAAGTGGGGAACCCTGAGGCTAGCTGGGTGTGGGTGAAACCTCAACAGGACCTACAAAGACTTTGATCTTCCAGACTATTTGTGGAGTTGGGATATGTGTCCTAAAAGACTGAGGGAACCTTGGATGATTGAGACCAACAACCTCAAAGTAGAGTACTGGCCCTGACTGAGTAACCAGCACTCACTGAGTGCAAAGGCAGTGATGCAAGGACACTGATGGCTGCAGGCACTTTCTGGAAGACAGAATTCTTGGTCTGGGATATTTGGTCAGAGAAGAGAGCTGAAGTAAAGCTACAGGCACCATCCCATTACCCCATTAATAGACTGTTATTAAAAAAATGAACTGGCAAAGAAGAAACAACTCCACTATAGAAACATATTAGAGGAATAGGAAAGATAGGGATTCATCTTCAGAGGAGGACAATCAAGTAAAAAAAAAAAAAAAAAAAAAAAAACTTCATTTACAAAGAGTAACTTGAAATGGCATCCTGCCCAGAGATAGTTTATAGAACTCAAAAAAGAATTTTAAAATCAAATGATAGTGTTATGGGCCAGAACTCTGAGCTTGAAACAAGGATTCTTACAAGGTGTTTAGTCAGTGGAATTGATAAAGATAGTAGTTATATAGTTTAGCATGGTGCTTAATAGTTCTCTAATTCAGTACATGTGCTTAGTACTTAATGTAGTTCTACAAGATTCACACCTATGATAATGTAATTATAAGAGCATATAAGCTAGGACAAACTCAGCCAGAGTCAGAGTCAGAGAAGACAAGTGGACTGGAGGTGGGAGCTCAAACTCTCGGAGCCAAGGAGAGAGAGATTCATTTCCATCTTCATCAGTCTTGTGTGGCTGATCTGGCCTCCTGCATTTTCTCCACTGAAACCAAGTCCCTTCTGAAGGTCACAAGAAAGCTAGCTGATCACCAGGCCAAGGAGACAATAAAGATTTTGGACTAATACCTGACTATTCTTGTGATGATTACTCAACTGAAACAAATACTGCTCCAAGACCTTCAGAAAACAAAACTAAAACAAACAAACAAAAAAAAAGAATATTACATGTTGATGTGCAATGTGGGGCTAATAACCTATATCTGTGACCCAGAAATTAGGGTAAGTACGAAAATAGACAAGAAAGAAACTTTGTAAAGGTCTAAAGCATTATTTCAGCTGAAATGGGACAAATGTTTAGAAAGGAGCCTTTTTCACTTCAAGGAAAATATGTCAAAAGCATAGTTAAATCCATTTAAAGCCAAGGTTTAATTGTAACTTGGATGCAGATCAAAATATTAAAATACACATCTCCTTTGTTTTCTAAGGAAAAAGAATTAGATGTAGATGAGTGGAAATTAGTAGGAGAGCAACTATGTGAATATTGCAATGATAATGACACCCATTCAATTTCTAAAGAAACATCCTACACATATAACTTAATACAATTGGCTTTAAAGTTATAGAATAAGGAAAAAGAAGAAAGTGTAGGAGGGGGAGGATACTGACAAACTAGGTGAAAAGGATGAAGAATTAGATAAGAATAGAGTTAAATACAATTCTGATGAAATTAAGGAGTGTAGTGCTTCACAGCAGGAGCCATTAGGGCATTCTTCATGCCCTGTCCTACCCCCCTCAATTAAGCATTCATGGGTGAGGGGAAAAGGAGGAGGGGAAGGGGCAGTGATACAATCAGCACGACCTATGAAGCAGCCTATGACAAGATTACAAAAAGCACTAGGTAAATCTAAAAAAGAAGGACAAGATATATCTGATTTTCAAATAAATGCATACCCTGTTATTGAAGAGTTTGATTCTTCAGGTCAACAAAGAAAAAGTTACACTCCTTTTGATCTTGAAAAAAATAAAGATTTTAAAAAGGGTTGCACTCTTTACGGGGCTACATCTTCTTATGTTAAGATGATATTAGAGAATTTGGCTTATGATATTTTAACCCCTAGTAATTGGAAATCTATAGCAAGGACATGTTTAGATCCTTGATAAAACTTGTTGTGGCTTTCAGAGTATAGTGAACTCTGTAGAATACAAGCCCTTTCTTAACCATAGTCTTCTTTTGTGGTGTGGAGGGATAAAAAGGGGAAAAAGAATAAAGTAAAAAAGATCAATTTACAAGGAAGTAATGGAAAATTTAGATACACGAATATAATTTCTTATTATATATATATATATATATATATATATATATACATGCATACATATATTATATATATGTCTTGTAATTTTTTACCATATTTTAAAATTTTTATATTTTTAAAATATATTTTGAATCCTTTGTAATGCTGGGTGAATGACAATGTTCTCTATTCTTTTGTTTCATTTTGTTTTGTATTCCTTTTCTGTTTTCATTTTCTCTTATTCTGTTTTTTAAATAGAATAAATTTAAAAAGTAATAGAAAAGAAAAGCAAAAAGTTCAGAGCAGTAACTTTTTCAATTATATTAATCATGTTTCACTTTCTCATAAATAAGTACATTTAATTTTCATTTCCCTTCTTTTTTCCTGTTTTTTTTTCCACTCAAAGTCACACACAAAGTCCACAGAATTTGGAGTAAAAAGGGACCTGAGCATCTATCTCATCAAGGAATTTTCAATGTGGTATAGCCATTTAGTGGTGATTTCATAGTTACTTGAAGATCTCTGATTGTAGAGGGACACAGATAATGAGGACACTCTGGGTAAGGTATAAGACACTTCAGCCCAGAGGAACCTGTTAACAATGTTTGATTCAACACCCCATTTCCCCTTAAGGCTCTCAGCTTTCCTGAGAAGTCAGGAGGTAGTGACATGTGTTGTAGTTGAAGCAGTGATACCAAGTGGCAAAGAGTCATCTACATACAATAGCAAATTGTTTATGTGGTCCTGCATGCATAGTATAAAGTTACTGCATGTGCAGTGTTGCTTTGGTTACATTAAGGTATTAGGGTATGTAAGGCTGAGAGGATTTGGAATAAACAGACTCCCTGTTTTGACCAAACATGTGAGTCTTGCCTTATCACTTCTCTTCTTAAGACCAAGGATTCAGGCTAGTACGGAGGTCCTCCAGGGAACTAGTCCAGACATAACATCTGAAGATGTTGTGATAAATGAAAAACATGAGAGATGGTTTCTGGGCAACAATTAATAAATTAATTAGACTAGCTACTGATTAACAAATTGATGGTGATTTGTTTCTCTCAGGAAACAAGACTCTCAGTGAACACATTGATGTCTTAATTTTTTTTTTGAAAGGGAATGGGCCTGACAAAAGAAATCAGCCCAATTGCTAAACATTTATATTAAAAATCATTAGCTGAGAATGTAATTTGATCATGAAATTCAACTACCTTCAGCAGTTTGGCAGAGAAATTCATTTCCACCCAGATCCTTGTGATTGGTTTTCTCTTTTATGAGATGTCATCCTAAACTCTAATGGATAGCTACAAGGAGAGGGCCTTTTTCCCTAAAAGCAAGATTCATCTACATTTGATGCTGTTTGCACTTTAAACAAAACTAAGGTCACCTAGTTGGGTTGGATCTTGCCTAAAATTGAGGAGCATGCCCAAAATGAAAAGCTGAATATTAGGTACTGAGCCTAGATGAGGAAATAAAATAAAATAAAAGCCTGGATCCTAATTTATAATGAATTATTAATATGATAGAAATAATGATTTACCTGAACCATTAGATTTTATTCCAACTTTGCATTGATAAACTTTTTCTTGATTTCAAAACTAAATTTGCCTCTGCAACATTCAACCAATGTTCTCAATTTTATTCTTTGGGAGCAATCCAAAAAGTCTTTTTTTGTTGTTTTTGATTTTTTGTATAATTATTCTTCAAATACTTGAAAACCATTGGGATGTTTTCTGAATTTTTCTTCTTTTGATTTCAATGATTCAACCATTCTTTCTATATTGTATTTGCTTTGAATTAAATGTTTTTGATTTTGATTCTATTTAGTGTTAATTTATTTAAAACATCAATATTTTTTCATTGTCTTTATTCCTATGATGTTTCATTTCCTTCCCTATCTCTTCCATTTCTTAGATTCATTTCTCTATTTCTATTTTTGTGTAGTTTCTAATGATTTTTTTCCCTACAAGTAGATCACAGAACATTTCTCACAGAATAAGGTTGTTGCATTATCTTTGCTAAAGAATACTATTAGAGGGACAGTTAGATGGTGCAATGGATAGACCACCAGCCCTGAAGTCAGTAGGACCTGAGTTCAAATCTGTTCTCAAACATTTAACACATCCTAGCTGTGTGACTCTGGGCAAGTCACTGAACCCCAATTTCTTTAGCAAAAAATAAAAAAATAAAAGAAATGAAAGAAAAAGAACACTATTAGAACTACTCCAGAGAAGCTTCAATATTGCTAGTCACAATAATTCTCTTTCTGCTCAGAATGACAAAAAATTTTGTCATTTCTAGACCCGGAAGAAATTCTATTTTAAACCTATTAAAATTTTAGGAGCTCAGTGTATGTTAGTTAGTGTTAGGCAAATGATAGTTAGTGTAGTGTTAAGGCAAATGAAGTGCAAGTATAATTGGCTATTCACCTAATGTACAGAAGTTACAGAGAGAAATATTTGTGATAAAATCCTAATGGATTTTTTTCATACTATTAAAACATTTCAAAGAGTCTAATGAATAAATAGGAACATAGTTAACTTTCTTGATATTTTTATCATAATCTGTCATCTTAGGCATCCAAAATGAAGCATGCAATTTAATATTTTAATTATTGAGGATAATTAAGATTGCTTCTTAAAGTAATTATTTTCTATTAGGCAGCCATCAGAAAAAATGATAAAATTTGGTGTTTGGAGGAATTAAGATAACTGTGTGTTAAGGACCATGCCTACCTAGGTGAAGGGGCAGGTCAGTTCTCAGAAAGCCTTCACAGCTGTGAATCACAACACTTGAAGGAGTTGCAAAGCAGCCTTTACTTAAGCAGATGTTCCTTGTGGATTGGGGATGAAACAAAATGGAGGGAAGAGGGAAGAGGAGAGAGGTCAGAGCACACAATTGACTCTCAGTCTCCTTGTATCACCATCATCATCCTCTCACAGGAAGAGATCCATTCTACAGTTCTAAGTTAGACCTACAGCAGCCACTGGCAGATGGCTCCTATATCACAAAAACTGTGGTCCTGAAAAATGTGTGCCCATTGAGAAAAGGTAACAGATTTCAGTATTATAATTTCCAAATGGAAATAGAATATTTCAGTACAAACTTGTATTATTCTGCATGTCAAAAAAAGATTAGGAAATTTATCCACATAATAGAGATGAGCATATTTAAATAGCCAGGAAACTCATCTAGTTTAAAACTCATTCAAAATCTTTTGCCTATAATTAAATTAACCTTGGAAACATTAATTTCTCCAAGTAATAGATAAGGTCCCATATAATGATTATATAATTTTGCAATAAATAATTAAGGGATATGTGTCAAAATCTTATGTTAAATCATGTAAAATAAGTGATTATAAGAAAAGATACCAGGGTGCATGACAAGTTCTTCTTGAAATATAAACATTTGTAATGCTAATTCTATGCCCAGAAATTTATTTTTCTTTAAATTTTTTTTCCAAAGTAATTCTGATTCCTAGCACATGATCCTATGATCTTCTAATCAGAAAAGATTGAAAATGAAAAATATAGATAGATCTCTTAAGGTAGGAAAAGCCCAGGAGAACATCTCAGGATTAATCACTGTTAAAAAGTTCAGATATCCGGGGGGCGGAGCCAAGATGGCGGAGAAGACACACACGACTTTCTAAGCTCTTCTCTTACCCTCTTTATCAATATTATATCGAGCCTCAAAAATAGTCTTGACTGCTACAATTCGTAAAGATAAGAAGTAGAACAACTCACCGGCCGAAGAAAATCTGCAGTCTCGGCAAAAAAGGTTGGTGCCGGGGCCAGGGGGGAGATCGGCGCAGACTGGGAGAGAAATTAGGTTCCGAGGAGAGTCTCAAACCGAGGGTGAAGGCACAGATCTCAGCACAAGCCCGCAACCCCAACCCGCAGTACGGGGCTTTTCCTTGGGGCAGTTGTGATCCTGCACAGCAGGAGGACGCAGCCCGGGTTAGCCTCCAATCTGCGCAGTGGGAGCTCGGCTTGGGGCCATAGAGCTTTTCCAGGGCCGATTTGCATCAGGCAGAGACGCTGGGCAGAGTTTGTGGCGGTCTGCAGTCTGCGGTCTGCGGTCAGCTGCTAATACTCACAGTCCCACAAGAGGCTCCGGCCTGGGGCAGTGACACTTTCACCCCTTTGTCTCTAGCCTAGGGCAATCGATAATCCACTCAGCCCTACTAAGCAGTTTGATAGCTTGGCCAGTGCTGAATCCACTTCCTGTTGAGGGAAGGGAAAACTCTCACTCAGAGCACTCCCATACCTCGGAGCCGGAAATCGGTTTACATCTTTCCCTGCTCTGCAGAGGAAGCTGGTAACCCCCTAGCCTAGGAGACCTAACCTAAAGGCTTTAAAACATGAATAAAAAGATGAAAAGAACGATCGACAGCTTCTATGCAGAAAAAGAACAGGTCAGCAAACCTGAAGAGACCTCAAACAGCAAAAATGCATCAGACTGTCCTCCTTTACATAATGCTCTCATAGAAGAGACCATTAAAAGTCTCAAAAGAGAGTTAGAAGATAAATGGGGAAAGGAAAGAGAAGCCTTACAAGAGAGCAACAACTTCCTGAAATACCAATTGGAAAAAATAAAGAATTCACTAGAAAGTAGGATTTGTGAATGGGAAAAGACAAAGAACACGCAAGAAAGTAGGATCCGTGAATTGGAAAAGACAAAGAACACTCAAGAAAGTAGGATCTGTGAATTGGAAAAAGAAAATAATTCACTAAAAAAAAAAATTAGTGAAATGGGAAAAATTCCACAGACCAAAACACTACATTTAAAAACTCAATTGGACATATAGAGAAAGAAGTAAAAAAAAAAGCTAATGAAGAAAATAATTCTTTAAAAATTAGAACTGAACAAATTGAAACTAATGATTCATTGAGACAGCAAGAATCAGTCAAGCAAAACAAAAAATGACAAACTGAAAAAACCACGAATTATCTACTTGCAAAAACCACAGACTTGGAAAATAGATCTAGGAGAGATAATCTGAGGATTATTGGACTTTCTGAAAACTATGATGAAAAAAAGAGCCTAGATAATATTTTACAAGAAATCATCAAAGAGAACTGCCCAGATGTAATAGAATCAGAAGGTAAAATAGGCATTGAAAGAATTCATCGAACACCTTCTGAAAGAAACCCTAAAATAAAAACCCCAAGGAATATTGTGGCAAAATTTCAGAACTATCAGATTAAAGAAAAAATTTTACAAGGAGCCAAAAAAAAAACCATTTAAATACCGAGGTGCCACAATAAGGATCACCCAAGATCTGGCTGCCTCTACATTAAAGGAAAGAAGGGCCTGGAATATGATATTCTGAAAGGCACAAGAACTTGAGATACAGCCAAGAATAAACTACCAGCTAAGCTGAGCATTTTCTTCCAGGGAAGAAGATGGACATTTAATGAAACAAATGAATTCCATTTGTTTCTGAAGAAAAAACCAGAGCTAAACAAAAAATTTGATCTCCAAGCACAGAACTCAAGAGACGCAGAAAAGGTAATAATAACTCTTGAGAATTGTATTTCTGTTGTGGATATACAAAAAGAATACATGTATAATTTGATGGTACTGATATAACATAAAAAAGGGAAGTAGATATGGAAAAGGGATGATCGCAGAGTAAGGTGGAAGGAGGGATAAAAAGAGGGAAACCACATCCCACAAAGAGGCTAAGGAAACTTATCATATCTGAGGGAATTTAGAGAGGGGAGGAACATTGTGTGAATCTTACTCTCATCAGAGTTAGGCTCAAAGAAAAAATAATTGACATTTGTTTTAGAGAAAATTCTCTCCGCCTCATTAAAAACAGGGGAGAGGAAAAGGAAAAGAAAAAGAGTAATAAGAGAAGGAAGGGAAAGACTCAAAGGGGGAGGGAGGGATTATAAGAGGATAAGTATCGTGATACAAGAGGGTACATAAGTTTAAAAGGGGAAAGAGGTTGGGGAGGCAAGAATAAGTAAAGCACTATCTGGGGTTATAGGATGGCAGGAAATACAGATTTAGTAATTCTAACCATAAATGTGAATGGATGAACTCCCCCATAAAGAGGAGGCAGATAGCAGACTGGATCAAAAGTCAGAACCCTACAATATGTTGTTTACAAGAAACACATTTAAAGCAGGGGATACCATAGAGTAAAAGTAAAAGGCTGGAGCAAAATCTATTATGCTTCAGGTGAAGTCAAAAAGAGGGTAGCCATCCTTATCTCAGATCAAGCAAAAGTAAAAATTGATCTAATTAAAAGAGATAAGGAAGGTAACTACATCCTGCTAAAGGGTAATAAACAACGAAGCAATATCAATATTAAACATATATGCACCAAGTGGTATGGCACTCCAACTTCCTAAAGGAGAAGTTAAGAGAGTTGCAAGAAGAAATAGACAGCAAACTGTAAGAGTGGGAGATCTCATCCTTGCACTCTCAGAATTAGATAAATCAAACCACAAAACAAATAAGAAAGAAGGAAAGAGGCAAATAGAATATTAGAAAAATTAGATATCATAGATCTTTGGAGAAAACTGAATGGAGATAGAAGGGAATATACTTTCTTCTCAGCAGTTCATGGAACCTATTCAAAAATTGACCATATATTAGGACATAAAGACCTCAAAATTAAATGCAAGAAAGCAGAAATAGTAAATGCTTTCTTTTCAGATCATGATGCAATAAAACTACATTCAACAAAAGTTAGGGGAAATAGACCAAAAAGTAATTGGAAACTAAACAATCTCATCTTAAAGAATGATTGTGAAGCACAAGTTATAGATACAATTAATAATTTCACTCAAGATAATGACAATGATGAGACATCATACCAAAATTTGTGGATGCAGCCAAAGCGGTAATAAGAGGGAATTTTATATCCTTAGAGGCTTACTTGAATAAAACAGAGAAAGAAAAGATTAATGAATTGGGCTTGCAACTAAAAAACTAAAAAAGACCAAATTAAAACCCCCAATCAAATACTAAATTGGAAATTCTAAAATTAAAAGGAGAAATTAAAAATATTGAAAGTAAAAACTATTGAACTAATTAATAAAACTAAGAGTTGGTTCTATGAAAAGCCAATAAAATAGATAAGCCTTTGGTAAATCTGATTAGAAAAAGGAGGGAGGAAAATGAAATTAGTAGTCTTAAAATGAAAAGGAGAACTTTCCACCAATGAAGAGGAAATTAGAGAAATAATAAGGAGTTATTTTGCTCAACTTTATGCCAATAAATTTGATAACCTAAGTGAAATGGATGACTACCTCCAAAAATACAGACTTCCCAGACTAACAGAGGAGGAAGTAAATTGCTTGAATAGTCCCATTTCAGAAAAAGAAATAGAACAGGCAATTAAACAACTCCCTAAGAAAAATCCCCAGGACCAGATGGATTTACATGTGAATTTTACCAAACATTTAAAGAACAATTGGCCCAATGCTATATAAATTATTTGATAAAATAGGGAATGAAGGAGTCCTACCAAATTCCTTCTATGACACAGACATGGTACCTAAACCAGGTAGGCTGAAAACAGAGAAAGAAAATTATAGACCAATCTCCCTAATGAATATTGATGATAAAATCTTAAATAAGATATTAGCAAAAAGACTACAGAAAATCATCTCCAAGATAATACACTATGATCAAGTAGGATTTATACCAGGAATGCAGGGCTGGTTCAATATTAGGAAAACTATCAATATAATTGGCCATGTTAATAACCAAATTAACAAAAACCATATGATCATCTCAATAGATGCAGAAAAAGCATTTGATAAAATCCAACATCCATTCCTATTAAAAACACTTGAGAGTATAGGAATAAATGGACTTTTCCTTAAAATAATCAGCAGCATCTATTTAAAACCATCAGTAAGCATCATATGTAATGGAGACAAACTGCAACCATTCCCAATAAGATCTGGAGTGAAACAAGGTTGCCCACTATCACCGTTATTATTTAATATTGTATTAGAAACGCTAGCTATAGCAATAAGAGCTGAGAAAGAGATTAAAGGAATAAGAATAGGCAATGAGGAAGCCAAATTATCACTCTTTGCCGATGACATGATGGTATACTTAGAGAACCCCAGAGATTCTGCTAAAAAGTTATTAGAAATAATCCACAACTTTAGCAAAGTTGCTGGTTATGAAATAAACCCACATAAGTCATCAGCATTCTTATATATCACTAACAAAATCCAACAGTCAGAGTTACAAAGAGAAATTCCATTTAAAGTAACTACTGATAATATAAAATATTTAGGAATCTATCTGCCAAGGGAAAATCAGAAACTTTATGAGCAAAATTACAGACCACTTTTCACACAAATTAAGTCTGATCTAACCAATTGGAAAATATTAAATGCTCTTGGATAGGGCGAGCAAATATAATAAAGATGACAATATTACCGAAACTAATCTATTTATTTAGCGCTATACCAATCAGACTCCCAAAAACCATTTTAATGACCTAGAAAAAATAACAACAAAGTTCATATGGAAAACAAAAGGTCAAGAATTTCAAGGAATTAATGAAAAAAATCAAATGATGGTGGCTTAGCTGTACCAGATCTAAAATTATATTATAGAGCAGCAGTTACCAAAACTATTTGGTATTGGCTAAGGAATAGATTAGTTGATCAGTGGAATAGATTAGGTTCAAGGATAAAACAGTCAACAAATATAGCAACCTAGTCTTTCACTAAACCCAAAGATCCCAGCTTTGGGATAAGAACTTACTGTTTGATAAAATTGCTGGGAAAATTGGAAACTAATATGGCAGAAACTAGGCATTGATCCATAGTTAACGCCGTACACCAAGATAAGGTCAAAATGGATTCATGACCTAGGCATAAAGAATGAAATTATTAATAAATTAGAGGAACATAGGATAGTTTACCTCTCAGACCTGTGGAAGGGAAGGTCTTTATGACCAAAGCAGAACTAGAGATCATTACTGATCACAAAATAGAAAATTTCGATTATACCAAACTGAAAAGTTTTTGCACAAACAAAACTAATGCAGACAAGATTAGAAGGGAAGCAATAAACTGGGAAAATATTTTTACAGTCAAAGGTTCTGATAAAGGCCTCATTTCCAAAATATATAGAGAATTAACTCTAATTTATAAAAAATCAAGCCATTCTCCAATTGAAAAATGGTCAAAGGATATGAACAGACAATTCTCAGATGAAGAAATTGAAACTATTTCTAGTCATATGAAAAGATGCTCCAAGTCATTATTAATCAGAGAAATGCAAATTAAGACAACTCTAAGATACCACTACACACCTGTCAGATTGGCTAAGATGACAGGAAAAATAATGATGATTGTTGGAGGGATGCGGGAAAACTGGGACATTGATGCATTGTTGGTGGAGTTGTGAACGAATCCAACCATTTTGGAGAGTAGTTTGGAACTATGCTCAAAAAGTTATCAAACTGTGCATACCCTTTGATCCAGCAGTGTTACTACTGGGCTTATATCTCAAAGAGATTATAAAGAAGGGAAAGGGACCTGTATGTGCACGAATGTTTGTGGCAGCCCTTTTTGTAGTGGCTAGAAACTAGAAACTGAATGGATGTCCATCAGTTGGAGAATGGCTGAATAAATTGTGGTATATGAAAATTATGGAATATTACTGTTCTGTAAGAAATGACCAACAGGATGATTTCAGAAAGGCCTGGAGAGACTTACATGAACTGATGCTGAGTGAAATGAGCAGGACCAGGAGATCATTATATACTTCAATAACAATACTAGATGATGACCAGTTCTGATGGATCAGGCCATCCTCAGCAACGAGATCAACCAAATCATTTCTAATGGAGCAGTAATGAACTTAACTAGCTATGCCCAGAAAAAGAACTCTGGGAGATGACTAAAAACCATTACATTGAATTCCCAATCCCTATATTTATGCACACATGCATTTTTTATTTCCTTCACAAGCTAATTGTACAATAATTCAAAGTCTGATTCTTTTTGTACAGCAAAATAATGTTTTGGTCATGTATACTTATTGTGTATCTAAGTTATATTTTAATATATTTAACATCTACTGGTCATCCTGCCATCTAGGGGAGGGGGTGGGGGCGGGGTAAGAGGTGAAAAATTGGAACAAGAGGTTTGGCAATTGTTAATCCTGTAAAGTTACCCATGTATATATCCTGTAAATAAAAGGCTATTAAATTAAAAAAAAATAAATTAAATAAAATTGTACAGAATTTGTGAAAAAAAAAAAGTTCAGATATCCATTCTGCTTAATAAAAAACAATGTCTAGATATTATGTTGTAACCCCATTATTTTAAGCCTTAATTTATTCATATGTAAAATGGGAATGATGATATCATTAGTTCTAATCTTGTTATAGAGCTGGCATCAGCATATCGATCTATCTATATAGATATATATATTATCCACATTGATGTATATATATATGCACATATATAAAGTACACTTATGTGTTAGATACACACATGCACACACACTTCAAAAGTATATTAATGACTGTAGCAATTGGATATATGTCCTTATGTCACAATATCTCAATTATCTAACTCTGATGTTTCAAATTCTAGGTATTTATATATCATAATCCAGATAAAGGCCTCTTCAAAGTCACCACAAATGTTAAGATTGAGAAGAATTTTGTTTGATAAGCTTCTTTAATTGTTAATGTCCTAGGA